>NC_137736.1:85674242-85749242 GCF_963264785.1 Psittacula echo | reverse complement strand
GTGAATTAAGACGCTAAATCACATTTTTAGTTGCCGATTGTAACTTGTGCTAATTCTTGGATGGAAAAAGCGCAGACCAAAATCCACACGCATTTATGTATTTCTAGTGCTGTGTTGCATTCAAAATTGAGGATCAGCAAAAACCCCAAAATACTAACTTTTAATAAGTATATTAAATATCAGTATTTAGAGTTCTTATGCCATCATCATTACTATATGCAAGACAAGAGAAAAGATGAAAAATATTTTATAACTCTGTAGTAGGTAACGACTTGAGACTGCAGGATTTTGCCAAATGAAAGCTCAACCATCAAGCAGTGATTAATTGGGAAGCTGTAAGACCTCTCAGCTAGGCATAGTTTTTCTCTTTATCTGCACCAATCAACTTTAACTCAAGACATCCTTTTCGCCATTATGATGTTGCCTTCAGTTATATACTATGCTGGTTGTACTGTTCATTTACTTCTAAAAGTCTTCTGAAAAATATAGCTTGGAGAAGCTCAAGTTTGGCTTTTAATTATAACTAGCCTGCTTGGGAGTTTAGTGGCCAAGAATGCCTGACCATCTCCTTCAAAATTCTGAAGAATCAGTGTGAGTAAGTCTCATGTATACCATTAGCTCACAAGAAACATTAGAGTGATGACTGATCTCTAAAACCAAAACTAAAGAGGTTTTTACCAGAAATGGGCGAAAGAGAAGCAGACATAAAGGCAAAAATTTTCCTGACTCAGTCTATTGGGATCTTAGCCAACTTTTTGAAATGCAAAGACAGACCAGTTTAGAGGCATAAAATCTGTGACTTTTTTTTTTTTTTTTGCAAAGTACCTTCTTAAATAGCATAAAGAAAAAATTGATGCAAATCACCCAGATATTAGATGCAGCGTTTGAAGTGGAGAAGCTTTTTTAACAAAAGAAAGTAGAAAGTAAGGAACAAATCAGAATTGCTTCTGATTGAACTATGACAGTACTGTTCCATTTCAGAGAAAAAACCCAAACTCATCACTTATGGGAAGAAGTATCTCTGAGAATTCAATGTGACCACACATTACATACAATGATAACAGAATCTGTAATAACCATGATATTTCTCAGAACAAAAATCTGGAAAAGATTATGTGGAGACAGTGTAGCAAAAAATGAAGTTGCACGAAGTTAATTTATAAAAAGGAAAAAAAGGAGAAAAAAGAAGTTGGCAATTTTATATAAATTACCCATATTACTTGCAAGGAAATGCTATCTATGTCTAGGTTGCAATTCTCAGTTACGGCTTTTCAAAACTGATTTTTTGGGTATTTTGCACTTGAATAACTTAGATAAAACTAATTGCACAGCAGGTTATTAGCACTTTTGAAATAGTTCCTTCAAGTGGAAGACATTCTTAAAATTTTGCTGTGAGCTCTCTTTTCTGTAACAGTAACCATAAGTATGAACAGATAGAAATGAAGTCTAGGAGATAAAGGGTTTCCTCCATTAAAGACAGAGCACTCTGTATTTTCAGGAAGAATATGCATGACTCTATATTCCCTTTAAATTCACAAAATAATTCTGTGCTTCTTAATGTCTTCGGAATTTAATTCTAGTGCATCTAGACACATCACTTTCTTTTTTTTGTTCTCCTGCAAATGCATTTTTTTAACTAGCAAAATGGAAATCTTAAAGATAACTACTATAGAGAAGCAGAATCGTATTTGGCTGATAATGGTGCTATGGGATATATCCCCTCTTAGTGGGAACAGCCACAACTTCATTAACCTCACTCTCTATCACATATCATCTTTTCTAGCAGCAAAACTAAAGCGAACTAATGATTTAAAAAACATTATGCGGTAGCCTGATTTAAAAAAAAAAACACACAAAAAACCCAAAAAAACCAAAACACAAACATCCTTTTAACATCTAATCAATTACATCTTCTGTGTAACAATTCATTAAAATAAAAATTAAACTGAGCACACAAACTATTTCAAATAGGTTTTAGCTATCTCCACCCCCATGTAATAAAGACCAACAAAGACTATAAAGAGTGGAGTCCCTCAGGGTCGGTGCTGGGACTGATCCTATTCAACATCTTTGTCAGCAACATGGACAGTGGGATTGAGTGCGCTCTCAGCAAGTTTGCTAACAACACTACACTAGGTGGTCCGGCTGATAAGCTGGAGGGAAGGGATGCCATCCAGAGGGAACCTGACATGCTTGAGAGGTCGGCTAATACCAACTCCATGAAGTTCAACAGTGCGAAAGGCAAGGTCCTACACCTGGGTTGAGGCAATGCCAGGCACAGCTACTGGTCAGGCAGAGAAGAGATTCAGAGCAGCCCTGCGGAGAAGGACTTGGGGGTGTTGGTCGATAAGAAAATGAACATGAGCCGGTTTCAGTGTGCGCTTGCAGCCCAGAAAGCCAACCGTATCCCGGGCTGCATCAAGACGAGTGTGCCCAGCAGGTCAAAGGAGGTGATCCTGCCCCTCTACTCTGCTCTCTTGAGACCTCACTTGGAGTATTGTGTGCAGTTCCGGTGTCCTCAACATAAAAAGGACATGGAACTGTTGGAGCAAGTCCAGTGGAGGGCCACGAGGATGATCAGGGGAGTGGCGCACCTCCCGTATGAAGACAGGCTGAGAAAGTTGGGGCTGTTCAGCCTGGAGAAGAGAAGGCTGCGTGGAGACCTCATAGCAGCTTTTCAGTATCTGAAGGGGGCCTATAGGGTGCCAGAGAGGAACTCCTCATTAGGGACTGTAGAGATAGGACAAGGGGGAACGGGTTTAAACTTCAACAGGGGAAGTTCAGGTTGGATATTAGAAAGAAGTTCTTTACTGTGAGGGTGGTGAGGCACTGGAACAGGTTGCCTAAAGAAGTGGTAAATGCTCCATCCCTGGTAGTGTTCAAGGCCAGGCTGGACAGAGCCTTGGGTGACACGGTTTAGTGTGAGGTGTCCATGCCCACGGCACGGGGGTCGGAACCTTAAGGATCTTAAGGTCCTTTCCAATCCTAACTATACTATGATTCTATGATTCTATAAAGACTATTCTAAGGTCTAGTACATGAAGCACATATAATGACCATTCAAAAGACACACAAAAAAAAGAATCAAAAGAAGAAAAAGCTTTCGGGGAACTGCTTGGGGCACGAGGCAGAGGGCAATTTTACATGTAGAGTTGTTTCAATAGATTGAGAATAAATCAGATCTTTTGTGCACATGCAACTCTTGTGAGCCTATTCAGTCAGGTATGTCCATGCATTGAAGTCACTGTAAATAGAGAACAGCCAGTATGCATATATGCAATTGGGCTGCAATGAGTCCAGTTCACCTGGGATGTGCTGGAGCTGATATTCACATATCTGTCTAGTAAAAACTGTACAGCAAATATTCCACAAATTGTGTCAAAACTGCTGCTACTACCCTAGCACAATAAAGGTTCCTAGTGGCAAACAAATCTGCAGAAGTACGCCACTGGAGGACGGCTTAGTGAGAGTCTCTAGAAATATCTAATACTTTGCTAAAAAATAAAAAAATTAGAAGTTTGTGCTACTTCTTCCTGCATACACATACTATTCATGCCTTCTTCAATAATATGAAAGGCTTCTGTGTTTTCTATGCAACAAAACCAGATTTTTTCTGGCTTCTTAGTAAATAACAACCCATAAAGAAAAAAAACTTGCAATTTTGTTTTTCACCTTTGTACTCCATTAACTGTAATAGCTTTTAATGCACTTCAAGCATTCTTGAGCCCCTAGGGCTGAGTGAAAAGACACACCAACAACCAGAGTGACAAAAGGTTATTTTGGTGATACCAGCTTTGCTGAACCTTTCATTTACTGGATCTTTATATTATCTGTCATAGGTTACAAATTTGACTACTATCTGTTTAGGGTTTAAGAAGTATTTAAAGCTCAAATCAAGATCACTTTCACAATGCACTAGATGATGTATAAATTCATAGCCTGAACTCAGAATCTTAAGGAATTACCAACTAAAACAATTCCTTTGTGTATATATGTATGTATAAAAAAATGAAAACTAACAGATAAAGGTATGTTTACACAAGCAGCTGGAGAGTAGAACTGTGCAGGAAAATTCCTCTGTACATCAAGAAGTAACAAATGTCTTTTAAAAAAGTGCTTCCTCAGGGGACTAACTGAAATCGCAACAGACTAGAAACAGAATTTAAGCAAAGTTCTGGATCATTTGTTTGTTAACTTTCCTAGAGGACAGCTCATACATGCTAAACATTCCTTTGATTTGTTCATATTTATAAAATATACTCATATGTGTTTCTATATTTATTAAGGTAAAACTGAACATTAAATGAAACTGAAAATGTGCTGGCAGTGTGCACTTGCAGCCCACAAAGCCAGTCATATCCTGGGCTGCATCAAAACGAGCGTGACCAGCAGGTCAAAGAAGGTGATCCTGCCCCTCTACTCTGCTCTTGTGAGACCTCACTTGGAGTATTGTGTAGAGTTCTGGTGTCCTCAACATAAAAAGGACATGGAACTGTTGGAATAAGTCCAGAGAAGGGCCACAAGGATGATCAGGGGACTGGAGCATCTCCCATTGTCCTTGGTTCAGCAGTAGCAGTCATTTTTTCTTCCTCTTAGTAGTTGGTGCAGTGCTGTGTTTTTGACTTTTGGCCTGGGAACAGCGCTGATGACACCGATGTTTTTAGTTACTGCTCAAATGTGTAGCCTGACAAAGGACTTTGTGAGTCTCATGCTCTGCCAGGGAGGAAGGGAAGCTGAGAAGAAGCAGAGATAGGACACCTGACCCAAACTAGCCAAAGAAGTATTCCATACCACAGCACGTCATGCCCAGGAAGTAACTGGGAGTGGCTCGGAAGAGCTAGAGGACTGCTGGGTGGGGGCAAGGTATCGGTTGGTGAGGTGTTGCATTCTCTTTCCTTGTTATTTCCCTTATCATTATTATTATTGGTGGTAGCAGCAGTGGTTTTGTGTTATACCTTAGTTACTGGACTGTTCTTATCTCAACCCGCAGGAGTTGCATTCTTTTAATTCTCCTCCCCATCCCTCCAGGAGCGGGGCTAAGAAAGGGTGTGGGGGGGGAAGTAGACTGCGTGGTTCTAATTTACGGCCTTTGCTTAAATCATGACACCTGTATGAAGATAGGTTGAGAAAGTTGGGGCTGTTATGCCTGGAGAAGAGAAGGCTGCATGAAGACCTCATAGCAGCCTTCCAGTATCTGAAGGGGGCCTATAAGTGTGCCAGAGAGGTTCTTCATTAAGGACTGTAGTGACAGGACAAGGGGTAATGCGTTAAAACGCCAACAAGGGAAGTTCAGGGCAGATATAAGGAAAAAGTTCTTCACTGTGAGGGTGGTGAGTCACTGGAACAGGTTGCCCAAAAAATGCTCCATCCCTGGCAGTGTTCAAGACCAGGTTGAGCAGAGCCTTGGGCGACACGGTCTAGTGTGAGGCATTCCTGCCCCTCATGGCAGGGAGGTTAGAACTAGATGATCTTAAGGTCCTATAACAGCCCTAACCATTCTATGATTCTATGATTCTAAGGTGAATGAGCATGCTTGATATATATTTACACTATCTATATATTATACAGGAATTTACTGCTCATAATACACAATGAATATCTAACTATATAGGCTCACCAACAGGGAAGGGCTTGTTGGAAATGTGACGCTCCAGGGCAGCCTTGGATGCAGCGATCATGAGATGGTTGAATTCGAGATCCTCAGGACAGTGAGAAGAGCGTGCAGCAAGCTCACTGCCCTGGACTTCAAGAGAGCAGACTTTGGCCTCTTCAGGAACCTGCTTAGTAAGGTTCCATGGGATACAGCCCTAGAGGGCAGGGGGGCCCAAGACTCTTGGTTGTTATTCAAGGATCACCTGCTCCAAGCTCAGGAGTGTTGCATCCCAACTAGAAGGAAGTGCAGCAGGAGGGCCAGGAGACCTCCTTGGATGGATAAGGAGCTGCTCAGGAAAATTCAAAGGAAAAAAGAGGCTTATAGAAGGTGGAAGCAAGGACAGGCAGCCTGGGGAGAATACAGGGATGCTGTCCAGGAAGCTAGGGACCAGGTGAGGAAAGCTAAGGCCCAGTTAGAATTAAACTTGGCTAGGGATGTTAAAGGACAACAGGAAGGGATTCTATAGGTACATAGTGAGTAAAAGACAGACTAGGGACAACGCAGGCCCCCTTCGGAAGATATCGGGAGAACTGGCTACCCAGGATTTGGAGAAGGCTGAGGTTCTTAATGACTTCTTTGCCTCGGTCTTCACTGGCAAAGGCTCTGACTGCACCACCCAAGTCATGGAAGGCAGATGCAGGGACTGTGAGAATGAAGACCCTAGGTCCACTGTAGGAGAGGATCTGGTTCGAGACCATCTTAAGAACCTGAACGTGCACAAGTCCATGGGACCTGATGAAATCCATCCGCAGGTCCTGAAGGAGCTGGCGGATGAACTTGCTAAGCCACTGGCCATCATATTTGAAAAATCATGGCAGTCAGGTGAAGTTCCCAACGACTGGAAAAAGGGAAATATAACCCCCATTTTCAAGAAGGGGATAATAGGTGACCCGGGGAATTACAGACCAGTCAGTCTCACCTCTGCGCCTGGCAAAATCTTGGAGCAGATTCTCCTGGAAGGCATGTTACGGCACATGAAAAACAAGGAGGTGGTTGGTGACAGCCAGCATGGCTGCAGTAAGGGGAAATCCTGCCTGACCAATTTGGTGGCCTTCTATGAGGGGGCTACGAAAATGATGGACAGGGGCAGAGCAGTTGACGTCATCTACCTGGACTTGTGCGAAGCGTTTGACACTGTCCCACATGACATCCTTGTCTCCTAAATCGGAGAGACATCAATTTGATGGGTGGACCACTTGGTGGATAAAGAACTGGCTGGATGGCGGCACGCAAAGAGTTGTGGTCAATGGCTCGATGTCCGGCTGGAGACCGGTAACGAGTGCTGTCCCTCAGGGATCGGTGTTGGGACCGGTCTTGTTCAACATCTTTGTTGGTGACATGGACAGTGGGATTGAGTGCGCCCTCAGCAAGTTTGCCGATGACACCAAGCTGTGTGGTTCGGTTGATACGCTGGAGGGAAGGGATGCCATCCAGAGGGACCTCGACATGCTTGTGAGGTGGGCTGATGCCAACCTGATGAAGTTTAACCATGACAAGTGCAAGGTCCTACACCTGGGTAGGACTTGGGGGTGTTGGTCGATGAGAAGATGAACATGAGCCGGCTTCAGTGTGCGCTCGCAGCCCAGAAAGCCAACCATATCCTGGGCTGCATCAAAAGGAGCGTGACCAGCAGGTCAAAGGAGGTGATCCTGCCCCTCTGCTCTCCTGAGACCTCATTGGAGTATCATGTGCAGTTCCGGTGTCCTCAACATGAAAAGGACATGGAACTGTTGGAACAAGTCAAGAGGAGGGCCACAAGGATGATCAGGGGAGTGGCGCACCTCCCGTATGAAGACAGGCTGAGAAAGTTGGGGCTGTTCAGCCTGGAGAAGAGGAGGCTGCATGGAGACCTCATAGCAGCCTTCCAGTATCTGAAGGGGGCCTACAAGGATGCTGAGGATGGACTATTCCTCAGGGACTGGAGTGACAGGACAAGGGGGAACAGGTTCAAACTTAAACAGGGTAAGTTTAGATTGGATCTAAGGAAGAAATTCTTTACTGAGAGGGTGGTGAGGCACTGGAACAGGTTGCCTAAAATAGTGGTAAATGTGAATGCTTCATCCCTGGCAGTATTCAAGGCCAGGTTGGACGAAGCCTTGGGTGGCATGGTTTAGTGTGAGGTGTCATCCCTGCCCATGGCAGGTGTGTTGGAACTAGATGATCTTAAGGTCCCTTTCAACCCTAACTATTCTATGATTCTATGATTTTACGACATATTATTAGTTCCCAGGTTGATGTGTGACTGCATAACAGTAAGATACAATTGTAATTTTGGAATATTTAAGTTATTTTCCATTTTGCACTAAGGATATTTTTGAATTTTAATATTCTATTTTATAAGATATTAGCCAGATTTCTCAGATTGCTTACGTCTCTACAGGGGAACATAATATAAAAACAGACAGAAAGACTGGGACTCTTTAATATGTGGATTTGATAAAGTTATACCTTAATTGCTGCTACCATAGTAGTCAAGGAGCACTTATTGTTGACTATGTGAAAATAACTTAAGAAATTTCCATTAATATTATAGTTTAAAAGCTCTTCTGAAAGAAATAGTTTAGATTCCTTTGTGACCATGGTGAATATTTCATATTTTGTTGTAGAAAACAGCATGCATATTTTCAACAAGAGAGTGTCCTTCCCATAACACCTCAAATAACATGTTCAATTTAAAATGTAAGCATGACATTCAGGCTTCATTTGCTGTTGGTGTCAATCTAAAAAAATATAAATTGATGTGGACAGAAAATTCTAATCTGATGCCCTAGGTCCAGATCCAATAAAACACTTAAGCATCTAAATTTGGTGTTAAAGCAACTAACTTTTATGTGTTTGTCATCCCCCCTTCCCCCTCGCCCCCCAAGGGAATCTTGGGGTGAAGTGAGCTGGGTCTTACATCCTTACAGTGTTTAGGCAGGCACCAGTTACCCAAACCAGGTGCTGCAAACTGTGATTTAGTCAAGTTAAAAAGTAGGACTATAGTGTGTCTAAAGTCAACAGAATATCATATGCTTCTACTAGGAGCTAGTAAATAGAGAAACTCTGGCAAAAGGACCATGCTACAAATTCCACGTTGCAGCCCCCACATGGCCAGAATATGGATCATAAGGGCAAAAGTATATTGGTAAAATATACTTCCCTCTTTTACACAAAGGACAGTGATTAAGGATACTGCCCAGAAAATGTGTTACAGGTTCAGTTCTTTCTTTCGTCTACAAGGAATTAGGGGTGTGTGTTTAAGTCACTGACTACTCTGAACTCTTTTTTTAAGCACTTCAGATCAATAAGCAAAAAGAGAATCAGGATTCAGAAGTTTAGTCTTTAGGTTCTCTGCTAGTTCCCCTATTCTATGCTATTTCCATATTTAACAGACAGCATCACTGAATAGCTGAATGAGCATTTAGCCTCATAAAACCATCAAAACTACAATTTTTGCACAGACTGGGAGATCTGCAGGACCTCAGATAACAGCTGAGCAGAGTAAAGTGATAAAATATACCTTGCCAAAAGAGAGCGACTATCTAAAGCAAACTCCTGGAGTCATAGAAAAGACCTGAAAAGACTCGGAGCCTTAATTTTAACAATAAAAAAAAAATGAATGGATCTTTTCTAATATGACTCCTATACTTCACGAAAGTGTTCTTGTGAAATCTGACCTAATAAAACCAAACGTGCATCATCAAACAGTCCATAATTACAGGTTACAAAATCAGATACTTGGTTTTGATGATGGCTGTCAAGTACTTGAACTAGTATCATATACTTGAACTTATCTTGTTCTTCCCAGGATCATTTGCAGTTCTACAGCCTCCTTTCAGTAAAATTAAAAAATCTGCTATGCTTTAATAAGGAAAAAATCCTGGAAATCTAGGCTAATTGACTTCTCTGGTCATACAAGTAATGACATTTTAAGTTACGCATGAACTATCAGGCAGACATGCTCTGCAATGTCTCCTGTAGTCCTCCCTAGTCCAGACTAGGAACCTGGCTGGATCACAGCATAACCCTTAGCAAAGATAAGTTTTCTTCTCATGGAACCCAGGGAGTGGGTGGAACTTCAAATGTGTACATTTGGCCTTGCCCCATCATGACGCTAGGACATGGCCAAGTTGCACATCCAGAGTAAGCAGCTACAAAATGTTCACAACACCTATGGGTTACACAGGGTCTTTGATAACAAAAACTTTTCCTGGTTTCCTGGAACAAATATTGACCTAAAGCCTGATACAAACTTTCCAGTTTTAATAGACAGTGAATCAGACCCATAAACCTAATGCGATTCTTGGTGGCATAATGACAACCTGACTCCAACGGAAGGTGAGGTCACTCAAGACTGCACACACCAGAACCTGAGAACAGATTTTGAAGGCAGTCTAAAGGCAAATTTAAGAAAATAAACAAAACTAGACAAGAGATTACTGGTAGCTTAAATGCCTCTTTGCCACTAATAATTCTGACTGAATTTTGAATAAAATGCATGTGATATTTGAAAGCCTGAATGCCCTCAAACTGATATTCAGTTTACAAGTGCCAACAAACTGTTCCTAAATATATTACATTATGTTGCATGGACTGGGTAAATTAGCTCCTTTGGTTTATGTTTATAACAGTAAAATGTTATTTTCTTTCTTGTTTCCAACTCATAGATCAGGTCAGAGAAATGATTCACCCCTCTGACATATGTTAAGTCTTTTCAAAATTTAGTATGTTGATCAGTTGCCTCTGATATAACTTTGTTCCTCCTTTAAATTCTCTGTTGGCTGTAAATAAATTGTTCCCTGATCTCAGATTAGTTGACAGATTTTCTGTCTTTTCAGGTTTTTTAATGGAAAAGGAGACAAGAAGAGGGAAAACAGGGCCTTCTTTACCAGGCAGGATTTCCCAGGTTCAATTAAAAGCCATACAGTTGCAGCTAATAGATTTCTGGCAACAAAAGTGACTTAGAAGAAAACACAATAATGTTTAAATGCTTCATGATACTGAATTAGAACTCCTGTTTCCTTCTTTTTTCTTCTGAATCAGATGGCAAAGGCGATCATGTTTCAAAAACAAGAATACCAACTCCTGTATGTGTGTTTGCATTTATAAATATGGTTTCATTCCAAATAATTTGTAGTGGTAAGCAAGAGTTTGGAAATCTGATTGCAAGCTCACAGTGACAGAAGTAGATAATTACTATCTCCACAACTATCTGTAAGTTAGATCACTTGTTTTAATACTGATTAGATAAGTATTAAAGTTACAAGATTGGTATGAGAGACATGATAAATGTAGTCATGACAGAAAACAATTTTTAATTTACTATACCCTATCAATCTAGATAGCCCATGAATATTTACCATTAATTCAGTAGGCTAGAACAGAAGGAGGAAAAAAGAACAAAAAATAGAAGGTTTGACCTAAACAAGGACTGAAGAAAAAAGAATTCTCAGCAGTTTTACTGAGAACAGATCTTGCAAAAATGTGAACAGGCAACAAACTGGAAAATACATTTGAGGGACCATCAGAAATAAAACCTTCAAAAAAATTGAATGACAGGCACAAATAGGAGCAATTCTTAATATGTACTTCTCTTTGTAGGATTTACCAGTTTGATTACACTTAAATGAGTAACTTCAAAGGCTGAAATAAAATCATTTATGGAAATTCAAAACAAACCTATTTGATCACATCATACGTCACAGCAGGGATACAATTTGCAGGGGCTGAGTGAGGGCATAGTATAAACTAAAACAGGTTGTGTGTGCAATGAACCAAACTAAATGGTTTATATAAAAGAAATGTTGTTTCCATTAATTTTCCTAGTAATCCTATTAAAAATGCCACCTGTCCAGAATAGAATTGTCCAGATTTTAATTCTTTTTCATATCTCAGTGTTCAAACACAAGGCAGAGAAGGTATCATAGCTATAAAAATATGGCCCAAAATGTCTTTTTGCTGAAATCTTTATTACTGCAGCAGTTTCCCCAGCTCTGTTTCTATGCCTACCTATTATACCTTTTACTTTTTCTCTTGTGCTTAAAGAACTGACTTTTCTGAGAAGCCCAAAGAATATTTTTTCAATGGATATGTTGTATTTCTAACTTCTCTTTAACTAAAACATTTTTAGTCTGTAATTCACATATAGGTAAATATAACATCAATTTACCTTTTAAAATTCCACCACCGCCCTTCCAAAATCCCCTGTAACAACCCTGAACAGAAACTTAACTTTGAATACCAACAGAGATGAAATGGTGTCATAATCAGCATAAGTGCATGTGGACTATTCACCTAGATCAAACACTTTGGTCATATACTCAATTAAATTTAAATCCCATTATATAATGTGTACCAGCCTCATTTTATGCAACTGCCTAATTTAATGGCTTGGTATTAGCCTTTTTCCTTTTTGCACACATGGACTAATTTTCACGGTGCTCAGTCCCTTTGGGAAGTAGGTCATTAAAGTCAACTGGATGGAGACAGAAACTTAATACCTAAACAGTGTTGTAGAAGGGTCGGCAACACAACAGTAATGTAAAACTGTTTTTCACTCATCCTTCTTTGTAATATTTATGAAAAGCCTCCTCATTTAAATATTGTTCATTAATCTCAAGGACCACAAAGTAGAAGAATCAAGGAAGCTATCATTCTGTTATAATTTGTGAAGCAAAAGGCAAACAAGCAAAAGATCCCAATTAAAAAAATAAAAATCACAATTATAATACTATTTAGCTGTTGAGGCAATACTTGTTTTACACTGAAACAGTAGAATAATGATACTCATATTACCTTTCTCAATGTGCATTCTTTTTGTCTCATGTCCCACGTCATGACCAGCCAGATCACCCTCCTTAGGTCCAGGCAGGACATTAGGTGACAAACCCATCAGCATTTGGTTCATAGATAGCCCGTTCTGATGGACAGCTGATAGACACAAGTGCAGGCAGGCAGAAAATCAGCTGTTATATTAACAATACACTTTTGTGCTTATTTTATATATTTTTCCTCTTAATTATGCAAGAATTCTAACAACCACAAAGTTACTTAATTTGTGCTATCAGTATCCATAGAGCAAGACAGTTTTTTCCTGTTAGTTCTAGTTCAAAACAATTAATTTTAAAAGAGTTCAGTATCTTTGGACAAAGTTGGATACTTAAAAGTATTTTCTTGTTTATTTAACAAGAACTGCAATGCAAAATGAAGCAAGCCCAAAAAGCACAGAAGGTTCTGAGTAACCTTTTTTAGTTAGTTAGCTGTAAAAAAAATCTTGTATATCAGTATTCCCAATATGCAGTTCTTAACTTCCCTAAATAAAGCATTGTGGCCTTCCCAGTGATTAGCACTTTTTCAAAATCCACTGTGCAACAGTAGGATTGCTTATTTGCTCATCAGACAGCTTGACAAGCTCTTTCCAACAGTTCTCAAACAGACCTTCATGATTCTCAAAACATACCTCAGAAATGCATACAGGGTGGTTTACATACTTATGCTTTTATCCTGAAAAACTTTATTTGCAAGAGGTTTATGCTATTTCTAATAAAGCATTTCTTTATATACAACCCTTATTTCTGCAGCCTACATCTTACTCTTGCTGGAACACAAAAGCAGATGTACTTAAGGTGTGATGCTAACAATCAGATAAGAGAGAAAAAGAGTTGTTTTATAAATAGTTACTGAAATGATCCATTATTTAAGGAACTCTGTTAATGCTCCCATTGGAATAAACAATGTGTAAAGGTCCCACTCCTCTCTGCTGGTAAGTAAGCAGAGTAAGCTGAATTTGTTTACAAAAAAAAAGTGTCATTCATTAGGAAAAACAGTAAGTATCTCTTTATTTAACTTTTTTTTTTTTTTTAAACAGAACAACAGAAAAGTTCTGCAATGTTTTGGTTTTGGGTTTTTTTTTATTATAATAATCAATTTTTTTAAAAAAAACAATCCCTAAATTACAAATCCAGGTTTGTAAGATTTTTTTCCAGAACTTTCCTTATGAACTCTGTGGTAGGTTGACCCTGGCTGGATATCAGGTACCCACCAAAGCCACTCTGTTGCTTCCCTCCCTGAGAGAGAGAAAAATATAACAAAAGGCTTGGGAGTCAAGCCTAGGGAAATACTTAGGTCACAATATACGGGATGACAGTTTAATCTGCAATCTGAATCGTCCAAGTGATAAGAAAACAGAATTTTCAGCTTGTCATGGTCAGGCCTCATTTCTTTTCTTTGCTAAGTCATTTTTCATCACATAGTAATGAAAGATCTTTCATCAGAAGGTCAATGAAGAGTCAGCTTCCTAAGTCTACAGACAGCCTGAAAGGGAGCAGTCTAAAAGATGCATGTGCTGCTTTCTAATCAACATGACTATGTATTTCATATAGGGTTTTCCTGGCCTTCTATCTGCATGCCACATCCTCTAGTTTCACCTACTAAGAAATTCCACTGTGGGAAGATGCCCTGAAAGCACAAAAACCTGCAATGGAGCAATAATAAAAGGGATGGACAAGCACAATATGAATTTAAGTAAATATCCATAAAATGTGTACACAACCTTGATTTCCAGGCTTTTGCACTGGAATATTATAGAACTCAGGACTTTTGTCATGTAATATGCATCCTGTACTTGGAGCCTTGATAAAAATGGTATCACTCTGAGACACTATGGTTTAATTTCACTCCATCCCTTGTGAGCTACGAGGTGACAATACTCTCTGTATCTTATTTCTCGCCATTTCAAATTTTTATATTGAAAAAAATTATGAAGTACACACATTTTTTTATTGATTTAACCTAATTCTTCTCTTTACCAAGCAATTCTACCATGTAAAATGTTGCTTATGAAGTCAGATTCAATTTAGAAATCAAACCAGAGTAACCAGATTAAATAAAACTCAATTTCTTTAAAAAATGTTTACACTATATGTTCAGTTCTAAAACTAATCTAGCAAATTGCTTCTCAGCTGCAATTCTGTATATCATAGCTCATATCTTTATGCTTAATATGACATGACGGCAGTTTATACCAGTACCCGTTAATGTAGCATCAGATATTATGATACTGTAAACTGGGGAACATAATGTTGGGAGATAGTTATTGCAGCTGAACTTCAGAACACGATACATTTGAGATCTATTTAAGATGAGGGCATTTTGATTAGAAAAACCAGCTGCACCTAATCAAATTTGAAGTGGTGACAAGGAGAAGAATGTGACCTACGGATTCTGTCTGAAGAGCTCTCAGTCCGTGCAGGAGAGCTGGACACACTGCTGCTTCGATGAGAGGATGGATGGCTGCCAGGTCTTCGGCCCTCTTCAAGAGAAGGAGCAGGAGAAGGGCTATCTGGAACACGTTCCTAGACCCCACAAAAAAATAATTACAGAAAAAAAAAAGGAATATTAAAGTAAAATTCTGTTTCCACTTCACTAAAATGTACCTTCCTTCTAAATGACAACCTGTTCTTTCCACTGTGAGGTGTCCAGGATTTGCAGGGTATTCTCAAAGCCAACATTGCAATTTTAGGATGCTAGACCTTACGTTTTAGTATGCAATGTGAGCACTGCTCATCCTGTCAGGCTTTTAAACTGATTTCTGAACTACTTATAAAAATAAGGGTTTGTTTTGCCATTTTTTATTCTTCTTCCCCCCCCCCCCCCCCACCTTTCTGTCAGCATGCTGTTGAATTGGAAGTATACATTTCGGCTTGTAGACTTTAGCCTTATTTTTGTAAATAAATAAAGATCAGACTGTGTTGCATCTGTTACAGTTTATGCTGAATGTTACTCCATATTTTAATTTCAAATGGATTTCTTGAGCAACTATGTCTTATGGCACTGCCATGGATCATAAAGAAAATATAATCTCCCTAAACTATACCAGTAACTGATGGAAGTCCAAATATCTGCTTATACCATGAAGAACAAACCTGGAATGAACCACATTTTTTGTAACAGTGGCCATATCACTTTTTCAAACTGGGGAAGAAACCCATTCGTGACTTTCTCCCCAGGGGAATGACTGGCATGGTAGCCAGGAGGAGGTATGATGCACTTCGAGATGTTCCTTGATTCTGAAAATTAGAGCATGAGAACTGTGATGGTTTGAACTGCACTTCTGTTACGTGAGAACCATGGGTTTGTAGCAGATAGAAATATCTGACATTTATACAGACCTTTGACAGAAACAATAAACAAAGGGAGACAAGCTCAGAACAGTCCTTTCTAGAAAATTCTCTATCTTTCCCTGCAGTTTCCTTTTTATTGCTAATAGCTCCCACAACTCCATGTCATTGCTAAAATATGTGCGAGTGTCCTGCTGCTGCTGAACCCAGGACAGTGAGCTAGGTCGGTTTGGTTGGACAGTGATAAAAATAAATAATACCTATAATGGAAATCTATTGGAGGGATTAAAAATGTTAAACTAGGATTTTTTTTGTTTTTGTTGTTGCCTTTTTTTTGTTTTGATAATTGAAATGCTGACTCCTAACTAAAAAAAAAAAAAAAAAAAAACCAAAAAAAAAAAAAAAACAAACCAAGAAAAAAACCCCAAGAACTTGAATATACTAAACTCACTGAAAGCTTTCAGTAATGAAATACTACTGAAAGTATGTGTTCACACATAATAGTATATGTTCAATAACACGTATGAAACCTTGGTGCTGCAAATGCCTAAAAGTTTTCCTGAAAACAGCATCACATTCCTCACACAGCAAATTGTTTCTGCAGCAGTCATTATTTTTCATGCACAGTAGCTAGACGAATATTTATTTCTCTCAATGCATTCTATGAAACTTACCAATATGACCATTTATAGTAATCAATAAATTTGTTCCAGGTAAGCTTCATAATAAATATTTGCTAAACTTGAGATTCTGATTGCGAATGGATTCTGTGGGTCTATTGGTGGAGTGGGAGCAGACTTTCCAGAGCAATGTTTCAAGACATTTAAGTGGATACCACTCTAATAGTTGCAGGGTTTTTAAGTCAAAAACACTGATGAGGATAGTTTAACTGCATCATAGCTCTAGGCTTATTATGACTTTGATTGTGTTTATATGTCCATGAACTGAGTGTTCAAGAGGAGGATTATAATGCAGATGTTTTCAGAATGTAAAAGATTTGTTTCTTTAGATTTAGGAGGATTTAAACATGCACAGCGTACAGATTTGGTATAAATTGGAACATGGCATATTTAATAATTCATTTAATATGTAATTTCACTGTTTGGCATACAATGTATTGTTTCTAGAAGGGTTTCATTAAAATGAAATCCAGTGAGCACATAAGATTTGAATACAGAGCTGCAGAGTAGATTAATTCATTTAAACAGCTTAATTTGTTTATCCTATTTATTTATGTGTGCTTTTACAGTGCATATTATGAGATGGATAGAGCAAAAGGAATGCACAGGACAAGAAAATATAATTACTGCACAAACAAAATAAATAATAAGTTTTTTTTCATATATAATATGACATAGCAAACTCTACGAAAAACTATATACACTGGCTTTATCAATTCATTTGTAAAATACCCTTTAACTCCAACAAAACATGGGATTGAACTATGGGAGGAACTGAGAATAAATTAATTTACTAGTTTAACTCATTTTTTTATATCCTTGCTTCATAACTCCACAATCAATAATATTAGTCTATAGTGATTTTTTGTCTTTATCAAAACTAGATGCAATAATAAATGGAAATGCTACTAAAAATTAATTGAAATACTCTGTAGCTCTAAGAAGTCATCATGATAAACTAATGGAGCTCTAATATCAATATAAGCTGCCTTTCTTACTAGAGATTTTGTGTAGAAAAGATGGATTTTGTTTGTGGTAAAATATTACTATCACATTGAGACTTAATTTCAAAATTTTCAAAAAAGGAAATGTGCGAAATTGTGATCAATAAACAAGTCAGATAATAAGAGCTATTTTGCAACTTCTGCAAAAATGCCACTTTAATACAAGTAAGTCTACATGACAGAGAAAAGAAACAGAATTTACTACATTATAATGCTGACAACAGTAATCACCCAGGATACTGTCCACTGTCCAGTATTTTTCCTAACACTTGTCTAGTCCCAGGACAAACTTAATTCCACTTAATTAAAGATATCTCTAGAGAATCTGGTGTTGGCTTGTACTGTAGTCTCACTGCACTAATTTGTGCTGTAGGCTCATTGTCTTTCAACATGTAAGTAAAAAGAGAGAGAGAGAAAATCTGAGTGACTTTGCTTTGCTAAAATTAAGCATGAGAAGGAAACTGCGCAGTGTTCAATTTGAAATCAACACATATGAATGTCAGTATCTAAATGCAATTTTGAGACATGAGCTAGATATGAAATTTCAGACACCTGTATGTAGGATGCTACATGAGGGGGACAATCTTGAAGCTAAGTTCTCTCCCATTTCAGTCAGCTGAGATAAAGACAATAAAGTCAATGGTGCCTCCTCCAAAACCAGACACTTACAGCTCAATTCAGGTGCTCACATTTGAGCCATTTGAGGCACAAATCTGAGCCACATTTGAGATGTCCATACCAAGCTGACAGACAGGACCCACAAAAGATGTGCTGCCTTCTGGAGAGGCAACAGGATGCCAAAAACACCATCCTTGCTGGTTGATGAGCTGAATAGCTCCCAAAACTCTATTGCCAATATTTAAGAGAAACCAAAAGACATAAATTATTTATTGCTTGTAAAACATAACCCTCACTAGCTACCTTTCTTCTCAAATTTTTGCTTCCCTATTTGTTTGTACATGTACTCACAAGTAAAAAGTAGTGTGAACAATTTTAGCCATTTAACATATGGTTGACCAACTTTTCAAAATTGGTAAGACTCTCAACTAGGAATCAGGACTGGAGACTTTATTAAGCAATGGAGAACATACTCTTAAGGGCCAAATTTAAAGCACTCCTTATCTTGGTGATCCAAATCATGAATCCTGAGCATTTAAGAATCTGACATTTAACTCCTCCAAAAATGTTCCTACAATATATGAAACTTTCACTCTAGGGAGCTGAAATGCCCTTTCCCATACTCTTACTTCACTGACATTACATGTTACGCACCTTCAATATCAAGTCCATTTCATAGATAATAGGATTTTTCCCTTGACACTGGGCATCTTTCATTATTACTATTTTGCAAAGAACAGGTAAAAGATTTTAACTATTAGAGATTTTAACTTATGAGATTGAAGCTGTCTCTAGAATTAGCAACCACTCAAATTTTGTTTGAGAATATCTGATATCATTCACAACATAATACTGTCTTAGCATCTCCAAGTAAAATGGAAATATATATTTCTACATCTTTTCATATATTAGTAATGGTATCCAAAAGCCCATAAGTACTTTCAACCCTACATCATATATGCCTTTTACTTCTTACCAGGTCACAAAGGTAGTTATCCAATATTAGTTTTGGGGGGGTTTTTTTGTCTCCTTTTGTTCTGCTCCAGCAAAATATTTTCATTGTTTGAAAAGTGCATTACCAAAAGTCTTCCTCAAAAATATAAGAAAACATAAAGTTGATGGAGGTCAACTGTTGGTCCCCGTATCACTATTGAAAAGAAGACATTTCAGATAATATCTGTAGGATTAATCCTTCCATTCCTAAGAAGACAGACAAGGCAGTGATAACTCGTAGGTTCTCTCCACCTTCACGTCTCAGCTTTCTCCTTTGTTCTAGTTTCTCTGCAAGACTTCTCTCTTGGGCTTAGTCACCCTTTAATTTTGGTCATGGACTGAGCTCTAGACATGCAACTAAATATAGCTCTAGAGGTATATTGCCTTTAAAACTATTTGGCTGTCTTCATGCTCTTCAGTACTTAACAAACTCCTTCAAGGACATTTGTGCTTCAACTCACTGGAGGATAAAATAACTTATTTTCAGCACTATACTTTTCAACAGTATAGGTAACTTCATACTGGTGAAAGGATAGATGACATGCTGTTTCATACACTATTAATTAGAAAAAAAAAAGTAAAAGGTGTTTAATCAGAAACAGATTTATACTATTCTGACCTTTCTAGGAAGGCACCTGGCTTCCAAGCCTTTTTGTAGTAAAATTATAATAACCTCTTTCACAATGACGAAAACACAGACTTTTAAATCTTCAGCTCCTTACTGACCTATTTTTAACTTGTGTGAGAAGTATTCCAGGAATGGCTTTCTTGTAGAATGGCATACTTATTTGACATTATATTATTTGAATGAATGAAAGACTTGAATTACATAAATATCTTTTGTACTCCCTCCAACAGGGTATTTTGCTTTTACAGTTTCCTTTTTCTTTCAGCTTTAGTCTACAACACTATAAGACTCCAAATTAATGTTTAGTCCTAATATTTACAAATTATTTTGGACCTATTTCTTTTTTTGTATGTATCCTTTCAATTGAATCAATAAATTATATCTTGCCTTCTAAGTGAATATTTGATCTAACAAACAAAATACTCTTCAAAGGTATTCAAAAAAACCCTACAAACCCCATGCACCATGCAAACATACAGACATGCAAAAACACTCTCCAAATTGAATTAGCAATTTCTTAGTGGCAAGTTGGACAGACTTTTCCTGTGGTTTTCTGCTTTTTGTCTCCTCCTTCGAAAATTTAGTCTTACTTGAAGAACAACTATGCAAGCTTAAGAAGCACCACTAGGAATCCACCCCTCAAAGTGAATCCAAACTGTACATCCAGGCAAACAACAATTCATCTGAATGCATGCCACTATCAGTACTAAAAATGTCTACATCTGAGCTAGTCACCCTGGGCTCATTTTTTACCTGCACATTTACATTTCCAAGGTACAACTCACCTAATTCTAAAGTAGCTATCTAAAATACGCCCAACTAATTACGCCCTAGAAGACAGCAAAATGAATCCCAACCCTTGTACCTGGCCTCATGGCCATTTGGCATCAAATTAATCTTACACAACGTTTATAGTTCGCTCTTATACATGTGAATATGCAAAACTGCCAAAGAGAAAAATTTGTATTACCTTCTCTATGTCAGGTGTTATCTTTAGATATCTATTTTACATGATGCAAATTAATTCATGTGAGCATATGGCTGCTATTAGGTTCAAACTGGACCTCGAAAACATGCATGTTAAAACATATACTAGGATTCCATATTAAAAAAAAATACATTATTCTAAATCACAACCTACCAGACATACAGTTACAGTCCTCTAAGCCAATTTAAAAAAAAAACCCAAGACACCTGTATTAAAAGTTAAAATAATTTTGATCATATAGATATAGCTGTAGTATAACTATAAGCTGTGGTCAATGGCTCAATGTCCGGCTGGAGACTGGTAGCGAGTGGTGTCCCTCAGGGATAGGTGTTGGGACCGGTCTTGTTCAACATCTTTGTCGGTGACACGGACAGTGGGATTGAGTGCGCCCTCAGCAAGTTTGCCAATGACACCAAGCTGTGTGGCTCGGTTGATACGCCGGAGGGAAGGAATGCCATCCAGAGGGACCTCGACATGCTTGTATGGTAGGCTGATGCCAACCTGATGAAGTTTAACCATAAGTGCATGGTCCTACACCTGGGTTGGACCAATCCCAGGCACAGCTACAGGTTAGGCAGAGAAGAGATTCAGAGCAGCCCTGCACAGAAGGACTTGGGGGTGTTGGTCAATGAGAAAATGAACATGAGCCGGCAGTGTGCTCCTGCAGCCCAGAAAGCCAACCGTATCCTGGGCTGCATCAAAAGGAGTGTGACCAGCAGGTCAAAGGAGGTGATCCTGCCCCTCTACTCTGCTCTCCTGAGACATCACTTGGAGTACTGTGTGCAGTTCCGGTGTCCTCAACATAAAAAGGACATGGAACTGTTGAACAAGTCCAGAGGAGGGCCACGAGTATGATCAGGGGACTGGAGCACCTTCCGTATGAAGACAGGCTGAGAAAGTTGGGGCTGTTCAGCCTGGAGAAGAGAAGGCTGCGTGGAGACCTCATAGCAGCCTTCCAGTATCTGAGGGGGGCCTACAAGGATGCTGGGGAGGGACTCTTCATTAGGGACTGTAGTGACAGGACAAGGGGTAACAGGTTCAAACTTAAACAGGGGAAGTTCAGATTGGATATAAGGAAGAAATTCTTTACTGAGAGGGTGGTGAGACACTGGAATGGGTTGCCCAGGGAGGTTGTGAATGCTCCATCCTTGGCGGTGTTCAAGGCCAGGTTGGACAGAGCCTTGGGTGACATGGTTTAGTGTGTGGTGTCCCTGCCCATGGCAGAGGAGTTGGAACTAGATGATCTTAAGGTCCTTTCCAACCCGAACTATTGGATGATTCTATGATTAAGCCAAAATAAAGGAGTTCAGCTACACTTTGGCCTTTGTTAAAGGAAGAATAAGAAGTAAATATGCATATACATATTTATATTAACATTTTTAATAAAAACAAAAGTTATTCTAACCTGCAGATTTTCTCTGCTATGTTCAAGTTCATACAAATAGCTTTAAGATTCATATTTTCTGCTGTCATGATAAAAATAAAATGAAATATTTGCTTTATAATATCCTTCAAACTTTGTATGTTTATCACAATTTTCACATTAGCTTTCCCAATATTGTAAAAGCAGATATTTTTAGGAGCTGATAGTCTTATTTTTATTCTAGAATATTTATTGTAATGGCTTCTTACTATTTAAATATTTTATATTGAATTAAATTTCTTCTTATATGAAGAAAACTTAAGTTTACTTTGTGTATCAGATAATGAGGACATGAAAGTAGCTTTACTTTGCATGCACTTGTGCATAATATATTTTTCTTTGCAGTCAAGACAAAAACTTTAAAGTAATGTCAAAATTTCTGTTTTGATTGAACAAATGTCTCTCAAAATCATAGGTTACCTGAAATGTCAGGCATTTTTCAGGTCAAGCATCTAAAAAGGGCATTTCTGCTAATTTAGCGTAGAAATAATTTTGCTCTTATTTCCCTTCTGTAAAATGGGTATAGCATACTCAGCTTTATAAGAATGGTGCAAATATGTACCTATCACTTTTTGCATAATACTATTCCTGTAAGGCACAGAAGTGTCCATAGAAAACTTTTGCATTCAACACAAGATTCATGTCAGATAGGTTAAAGATGACTGAGCCAGACATTAACTTAAAAAACAAAACATACAAAAAAAAAATCACTGAATGAGGTAGCGGTTCTGTGGATAAATACAATATGTGATGGTGAAATTAAAATTACACTGTACTATATGCACGGAATGCTGTCACATTAAGGTTGTAGAGGCATTCTAGTATTCCTTAATGTTAGTCTTATGTATTTTGAAATTCAGTGATGGTCCTTTAAGATAAGCTTAGGATGTAATTTTACTCAATGCACGAAGACACTCATCAAACAATTTTACAGTAACATCTGATATACTGATAATCCTGGAAGTTTTCTCAAGTTGATAGTACAGGAAAATTCTACTTCATTGATAATAGCAGCAAAGCAGAAGGATTTTCTTGCCAGGATGTCTAACTGTACTTTCAAGGTGCTTCCGACTGGACTGAGTGCCAGACAATTTTGAGAAATACCTTACCTAACCCTACAAAAAAATTCGTAATTTCTCTAAGTTATCAGTAAACTCTTCTACACTGAAGTATCTTCTGATGGCCGGTATCTTTTGGTATTAAAAGTCTGCACTAAATATAAGGCTGCTCACACCACAGTTACGGAAAACTTAAGCTGAAACTTCTGGAGTCCCTCTGCTGCCCACTCCCTCCATGGAATGAACTTGCCCATTTTCCTCTTTCATCAGTCTGCTTCCTTTCAGGTCCACTCTCTGAACTTGCTCACCAACACTCTGAAACATTGAAATGTAGTCTGGTCTGTCATTTCTGTACGGCATTATAATATTTATTCTCTTTGGCTATTAAGTGGATGTTTTGGTAACAATTATAGGTGAAATTATAGGTGAATTATGGGAATGATAAATTACATCAATAGGAACACATACTGTCAATGAAAAATGAAAAAGTGAATGAACGCTAAAATAAAAATTCTTGTCAGAACAGACCTATAAACTGAGTTAAAAAGGAAAAAAAGATCTCTCAGTAGCTATCTTGGTTAAATAAATTAATAGCTAATTTTGGTCTTATGCCAGTATTTATCCTTGGATGGAGTTTACCACCTGTTTTGGGCTGCATTCCCAAGCAACCTGACTCCAGGAAGCCCTGGGCCTGTTGTGCCAGGGGCCCACTACCCGCCTTGCACCGTCCGTGGGCTGCAGCCTAGGTCACCAGGCTTGAACTCTCTCAAAGTTCAAATTTCTGCTATTAGATAACAGGAATATATATATACATATATACAAACAAGTTATAAACAAGTATAATGCAATCAGAGCTGTGATATATTTAGAGAATTAGCAACATTTAGCCTCACAGATTTAATATGCAGTGGAAAACTACTGTGTCACTGGTCACTTGTTCAGCTGCAGGTATTGGTTTCTTCTGCTTTACTGTTAATACTTTCTGTAAGTATGGATAAAGTGTAACTTTTTTTATTCTGGCACGCTGCTCTAAATTTTACAGTGTTGTTATTAATATGAGGTATGTCCTTCATATTTTCATACATCTTTCTGCTGTGTGAAAAAAGTGATGTAGTGAGACTGCTAACAAGATGAGCTTTTGAAACCACGGGCAGGTGATGAAAGCCACCTCATGTCTGAAGCATCCCCAGGTCACAGCTGTCACACTCACTGCAATTCATTGCTGTCACAATCTGCTGTCCCTGCTTGTTGTTGCTCTCCTCTTATTCATCCAACTCATATATCTAAACATTCTATTACAGAAAGACATCTAATGCTCGTGTCATGTTTGAAAGGGCACAACACTCTTCTGAAATATAATTGTAAAGATTTTAGAGCTCAGAGTTCACTGTCAAATCTAAGGTTTTGCTTTGTAAGGCTTCCCTTGTAATTTTTTCTTTGTCTCATCCCCTGAACATAGCAGGATAAAATGTTTGGTTAGTACATGATCTCAGCTTTATTTCAACTTCTTATCACAAAGAAATGAGATATTGCCTGGTAATAGAAAAGCATTTGAAGCTTTGTAAGTTTAAAGATAACAGCACTGTGAATTCTGAATTGGAAGGAAAGGTCAGCAAGCCATCTACTGTGGCACTGTTCACAAAGGCAATTCTATTCAATGAGTCAGATTATTTATAATATGAAGACTCAGATTTTCTAAGACTTAATTTTGGGTTTTGTTACTTAATTAAATAAGGTTACTATTGATTTAGTTTTAAAAGTAGGTATTTCTCAGAGGTCTAACTTTCAAGCAGAGTTTAAACTTGTAAAGATCTTGTACTCTAATTTCAAATCTACACTATAATTTCACTAGGAACTCCAAGATGAGTGACTCACAGACTTTTCAAATCAACTTGTGGAAACATTATCACTGAGGAAAAACATGTCAGTAAAATTAGGGTTAAAAAATGAGCCAGAAGGTAAGTAAAACAAAACCAAAAAGTGCAAAAATGGAGCAGTAAAATAAAGGAAGAACTGATTCTAATAACAAATGGTTTTGTGAAAGACAGCAACTGCGCTATTTATCCATTCCTGTAAAGAAAAAAGGTTTGACCTTCTCACTTATATCTATTCTCTAAGATATTTATTTTGATTGTGATATAAGTTATTATTCATAAATTTTACATTGTCAGGGAAAGGTTCAAAAAGTATGCTGATTAGAGTTTCTTACTCAACTTCTCAGTACATATAATTCAAAAGACACTAAAACCACAGCCTCTGACTACGCCTAGTGAGGAACAGGTAAATTGTCAGTGACATTATGTCTATGCTCATGGGACGAAATTTCCCTTAACAATGAACTCACGCTTTTATGTTGTTGGGGTTTATATTTCAATCCTGTTCAGTACTGACCCACTCTAAAGGGAGGTGTGTTGACTACCAAAGACTCGGATCAGGGATGTTGCAGAGAGGCTGCCTGGTCTAATAAGTTCCACTGACTATTACCCACTTCTGGTGATCCATGTGGGTGCTAGTGATATAGACGGCAGTAGCCCGGAGAACATTAAGAAGAACTACAGAGCCCTGGGAGAGGTGGTTAGGGGCTCTGGAGTTCAGAAAGTCTTTTCATCAATTCTCCAGGATACAGGGGAGGACCTTAAAAAGGCTGGGAAGATTGGCCAGGTTAGAAGGGTGGTGCCATAGTCAGAGGTTTGGGTATCTAGAGCATGGGACTCAATTTGGGAGGCCAGGTCTACTGGGGGCTGGTGGAGCTGGTCTGACAAAGAGGAAGAGTGGTTTTGGTAGGAGGCTTGCCAGGCTGGTCAAGGTTGCTTTAAACTAGATGTGTTGGGGGAGGGGGGCATCATTCCATCCCAGCTCTCCCAGTCAGTTGCCAGCACCTGTAATAAATGCTCGGAGTGATGTAGAGCTATTTCAACTGCTCCAGTTAATTAGCCGGCTTCATTTGGAGCTTGGCTCAGATGCCTCTATACAAACACTCACAGTATGGGGAACAAACAAGAAGAATGAGAGATGTGCGCACATATACGGGGATATGATATAATAGGTCTCATAGAAACATGGTGGGATGGCTCCTATGACTGGAGTGTTGGAATGGAAGGTTACAGGCTCTATAGAAAAGACAAGCCTGGCAGGCGGGGAGGGGGAGTTGCTATTTATGGTAGGGATAGGCTGCAGAGTGTAGAACTCTGTCTGGGGACGGGTGAGCAGAGCGATAGGGGACATTACTGTGGGGATCTGTTACAGACCTCCTGATCAAGAGGAATCTGTGGATGAAGTGCTCTATAGGCAGATAGGAACAGCCTCACGCTCACAGGCCCTTGTTCTCATGGGGGACTTCAACCACCCTGATATCTGTTGGAGCGAAGGTACGGCCCGGCACAGGCAATCCAGGAGGTTCCTCGATTGTGTGGAAGGCAACTTCCTTCTGCAAGTAATAGAGGAGCCAACAAGGAGAGGTGCCATGCTTGACCTCGTGCTCACCAACAGGGAAGGGCTGGTTGGAAATGTGACGCTCCAGGGCAGCCTTGGTTGCAGTGATCATGAGATGGTTGAATTCGAGATCCTCAGGACAGTGAGAAGAGCGTGCAGCAAGCTCACTGCCCTGGACTTCAAGAGAGCAGACTTTGGCCTCTTCAGGAGCCTGCTTAGTAAGGTTCCATGGGATACAGCCCTAGAGGGCAGGGGGGCCCAAGACTCTTGGTTGTTATTCAAGGATCACCTGCTCCAAGCTCAGGAGTGTTGCATCCCAACTAGAAGGAAGTGCAGCAGGAGGGCCAGGAGACCTCCTTGGATGGATAAGGAGCTGCTCAGGAAAATTCAAAGGAAAAAAGAGGCTTATAGAAGGTGGAAGCAGGGACAGGCAGCCTGGGAATAATACAGGGATGCTGTCCAGGAAGCTAGGGCCCAGGTAAGGAAGGCTAAGGCCCAGTTAGAATTAAACTTGGCTAGGGATGTTAAAGGATAACAGGAAGGGATTCTATAGGTACGTAGGGAGTAAAAGACAGACTAGGGACAACGTGGGCCCCCTCCGGAAGCTATCTGGAGAACTGCCTACCCTGGATCTGGGGAAGGCTGAGGTTCTTAATGACTTCTTTGCCTCAGTCTTCACTGGCAAAGGCTCTGACCGCACCACCCAAGTATTGGAAAGCAGACACAGGGACTGTGAGAATGAAGACCCTAGGTCCACTGTAGGAGGGGATTTGATTCGAGACCATCTTAAGAACCTAAACGTGCACAAGTCCATAGGACCTGATGAAATCCATCCACGGGTCATAGAATCATAGAACCATGGAATATTTAGGGTTAGAAAGGACCTTAAGATCATCTAGTTCGAACCCCCCTGCCGTGGGCAGAGACACCTCACACTAAACCATGTTACTCAAGGCTCTGTCCAACCTGGCCTTGAACACTGCCAGGGATAGAGCATTCACAGCTTCCCTAGGCAACCCACTCCAGTGCCTCACCACCCTTAGAGTAAAGAACTTCTTCCTTATATCCAGTCTGAACTTCCCTTAAGTTTTAACCTGTTCCCCCTTGTCCTATCACTACAGTCCCTAATGAAGAGTCCCTCCCCAGCATTCTTATAGGCCCCCTTCAGATACTGGAAGGCTGCTATGAGGTGTCACAGAGCATCATGTTAACTCTTACTACATATTGATCAAGAGAAAATAGAAAAAATAAATGTGCCCAAATCACCATGTAATTGAACAGTAAGCAGCAGAATGTTTATATTACCAAGATATGGGAAAGATGGACATAAGGGTGGAATCAAGCCTTGCTGACACAGCACCTAAAGGAAGAATTCTTCTCAAATCAATGTCTTAGCTCCTTATGTCATCAAAGGTAAGAAAGGGATGTCACTGAAGGCCTCCAGAGAAGATCTTACATTTGAAAGTGCAGGTACTTAGGTTAGGTCATCTGATCATATTCTTCCAGGTCAACAGCATCATAGATTTGCTGACGTTTAACTAAATGCTTATTTATGATTCTGGGCTTGTTAGGTTAAAGAGGACAGGAACACAAGCATATTGAATGTCTTGATAAAGTCAGACCTCTTCACTCTGGTTAAAACATTATGAACTTCAAAACTTTTGCAACTCTTGATTTGAAAGTCCAAGAGATTTTAAGTTTACCCATTTGTTTTGTCAGTGGAATTACATTACTGGACAGATTTCCAATGTAATGCTAAAATATTAACACCCTTGCCTTTGCATGTCTATTTCTAACATATGAATGTTAACTAAAAGCACAAAAGTTTGTGTACTTTCAGTGTCTCATTTACTAGAACTAAAGAAGGATAGCAGGTAAAAATGCAGGTATCTGAATAAATGTCAAATCAAATTATAAATATCCAGTGTTGCGGGGGAAATGCCTTTAAAATGAAAATGGAACATCTTCAATCAGAAGATTTCATGCCTCTGCTAAATAAATACCTCTTTAACCAGATTGATTAGTTACAGTTAAGCAAACAAAACTTAATGGGTAGACAATTTCAGATGTTATTTTTGTAGATTTTTTTTTTTTAGATTTTTTTTTTTAATTTAGATTTTTTTAGATTTTCTACAATACTGCAGTTCTGGCCTATAGACTACTGGGTCTGTTCTGTGCAACTTCATTCCATTCTGTTCTATGATTTAGCAATTCAGATTTTGCAGAAGTAAAGTATCGAGACTCTCAGCCTTCTTCAGATAATTTGCAGCATTTCAGTTCAAAGGCTTAGATTTAAAAGTTGGAAAAAGAGTCTCTTCTGATTTAAGAAAGGAGTAATTTGGTATCGACGAACATTGCTGTTAGATCACAGACTATGAAATACAAGAAATCAGAGAGCTGTGTATTCTATATGAAAATGCTTCAGCTTAAACACTTTTTCAATACTGATTTATAGAGTGAAAGGAGAACTGAGAAGATAACACTGGCCACCAGCAGCCTACTGTATTCCCAGAGCTAGAACAGTTGGGTTTCTTGTATAGTGACTTTATGACTTACCTTATAGCATTTGACAACTATCCATCTTTATAATACTTAACAGTTTTAAGTGTGCTAGAATTTTGTGTGTTTCTTTTGGGTCTTTTTTTATGTAGTTACCTTAATAACAGATGTCTCAACTCTGGATGGAGGACTCTGCACTTGTGCTGCTGCTGCCATGTTGGCAATAGTACTTAGGTGATTCATCTGGCTCATTGCCATCGTGACAGATGCTGGAGGTAGGCTCACGGGAATTAATGGGTGGGGCATCATCATAAAAGGAAGTTCCAATCCTGATGGAAAAAAAAAAAAACAAAACAGAAGGAAAATACGTTTATGCATTTTTTTAAAAAATCATCTTTTTTTGTCCTGATGGACGATAACTCAAGTGATGGGTGACAAGATGGTTCACACTGCAGGACAAAGCAGCTATATGTCAGTTCTCTTACAGAATACACGTAGGTAAATCACTAACAATGGTGTAGGGTTTCTAGCTACAAGGATAGGCTATTAGACATCTTTGCTTGTATCACTGTAATGTATGATACCATTGCTAAGCAATGGCCTTTTATTTTTGGGTGGTTTTTTTTTTTTTTTGTATCTGCTGCAAGGTGCCTTAGCAATGCATATTATGCCACTGATGCACAGGTTAGCAGTTATTTTAGGTATAAATTTAATTGTATATGTATTTGTTCTTTATTGTTTCCACTTCCCCTGCTTAATACTTCAAAATAAGCATTCCAATATTCCCCACATCTTTGTTTTTTCACAGCCTATTTATATGAACACAAAATAAAGACAGGAACTGGAAAACTGCTGGTGTTAGTGCTGAAAGATGTCAACCCGTACCATTTGGCAGAAGGTGGTTCTGTTGAAGAGGGTTGAGAGGATGGCTAACTGGAACATTATGTTGTCCAGGCAAGTTGGGGTGGTTAACAGAGGCCTGTGATCCTTGGGTGGGGGGAGACTGAAGTTTTTCTTTATCCCAAGAACCATCACTGCTGCCTGTGGGGAATGAATATATATTATTTGGACGTAGGAAGACTCCAAATTTTCAATTTCTGAATTTGGAAGCAAGGTCAGCAATCTAACCTTTTTGGCAAGTGGCAATTTTTTTATTTTTTTTTTTTTTCTTCTTTTAGTATGTGGGTTGGGGAAAGGACTTTTAGTTTTCCTTTTTTTTTTTTTTTTTTTTCTATTTTTGCCATTCTTAGCAAGCAAAACTATGTATGGCATTTGTTTTATACATATGGGAATATTTTTACCTGAAAAATGTTTAAAAAAAGAATATTGCCTGTTATGCCAATTAAAATTCAAACTTCAGTCATATTTCTTCTTGCAATTGTGAATAAATAAACATTATAGGAAGTAACTAAAATTTTAATTTCTTCAGAGCACCAACATGTATGCTTATATGCTTGGCTGATGATTCTGTTTTGTATATTCAGTTTCTATTTTATATTATTAGTTAAAATGGAAGAGATTATTAATTGATTCCTGAAGTCTTCCGGTAGTGGAACAGCCTAACAGCAAGGAAGAATATGGACAAATAAGTGTTGAGACGAGCAATAATTTATTCATATATTTGAGAAACACCCTTTTTCACTATTGCAGACCTCCTCATCAAAAATACCCACATAATTAAACAGAAGCATACAATACTAAAAATTCATATAGCATTATTAATTTGTCTTCTAATCTGATGACTTTTTCATAGTGGCTATCTAGTATAATGCTGAGATTGAGTTTGTGTATGTTTACACAACATGTTTATTTACCATATATAATCAATAAGCAATGTTTGAATATACTAATAAATATTTAGATATGCATGCATTCTCAACAATATTAATTTACCCATAAGCAATAGATGACTGCTTCCTTTTTCATATAGAGCACAATTTCACCCTCCTGACTTTGAAAGTTTCTACTATTTTCATGGGAATTTCTCTTCACAAGGACTTTAAGGTAACTCCAGTCAAGACCTATTTAACCTATACACAATTTCCATTGGCATTACGGATTACAGCAAAATGCATGTTTCTGAATGTTTTTCTACATACATCTTGTTACTGAATGAACAACAAGGCCTGAAAAACAAGAAGACTGATACCACCTCCTCCTTCTTCAGCAGAAAGAGGAGTAGCACATTAGTCTTGACACTTTTTTAACATCGTCTTTATGGGGTGACAAAAGCACAAAAGTTGGTAGAATTCCAATTTAATTTCTCTGGATCTATTAAAAACCTGATTGTAAAAGCTGTACAGCATAGTTTATAATGAAAAATACTCCATTATTGCCATGATTTTCTTTCCCTAGTTACTTCATGAAGACAGTTAAGGCTCAATATAAATTCTAACTCATTAGCTCAATACTGTCTCAATCCCAGTGTAAATTGTTCAGAAGTAGGTAATGAAAATTCAATGCAAACTCTCCCACAGTCAAACAAACCAGTTTTATGAAACAATGAAAAGAATCAATTATAGGAGATACTTTTATTATTTTACATGAAATTGTCACAACCTTTATGCAGTGTACATAGTCGAGCTGGTTAATACATGATTTGAATCTCATCACCTCTGATAAGGGAACATGTTTTCCTGCATTTTGAGAACTTGGAGACTCTCAAAAAACATTAAACTATCTTCAAATATATACGTAAATGAAAGAGCTAGATCTTAGCTGGAAAACCTTATTTTTTTCCTTCTAATTTTCTTTTCTCTAATTTTCTGCTTTTTGCCACTGCGACATATACATTTCACTTCTTTTGAATATTCTTGCATTAAATAATATGACTCTGGAAATCAGAGTTAAACAAAAAAGTGAGTTAATCTCACTTAATTTTAGCCAAAATACAGGTGTTGATACAGATTTGATACAGAAAGATAGGCAGTTCCAAATGGTTTTTCATACCATCTTAGGGCATGTGTCCATAAAATAATAACACAGGTTTTCTGGCACCTAGAGTTTCATTAAAAAACAATGACCGAAGATCACAAAATTTTAGAATCATTTAGATTGGAAAATGCCTTTAAAATCATGATGTCCAACCATTAAGTCCACCACTAAACCATGCCCCTGGGCACCACATCAACCCATCTTCTAAATACCTCCAAGGATAGGGACTCAACCACTTCCCTGGGCAGCCTGTTTCAATGCTTGACAAGAATTTCCGGGAAAATTTTTTTCCCAATATCCAACCTAAACCTCCCCGATGTAACTTGAGGCCATTTCCTCTTGTTCTAGTACTTATTACTTGCGAGAAGAGACTGACATCCACCTAGCTACAATCACCTTTCAGATAAGGTCTCTCCTAAGCCTCCTTTTCTCCAGGCTAAACAACCTCAGTTCTCCCAGCCGCTCCTCATGAGACTTTTGCTCTAGATTCATCACCAGCTTCACTGCCCTTCTTTGGACACACTCCAGCACCTCACTGTCTTTCTTGTAGTGAGGGGGCCAAACCTGAACATAGTATTTGAGGTGTGGCCACTGTAAAGTACAGGCAGACAAGTCTTCCTGGCCACACTAAGCCAGGACGCCATTGACCTTCTTGCCCGTCTGGCCACACTGCTGGATTATATTCAACTGGCTGTTAACCAACATCCCAGGTCCTTTTCCACTGGGAAGCTTTCCAGCCGCTCTTCTCAAGCCTGCCAGCATTGTTGCAACCCAAGTGCAGATCCTGAGACAGAGCCTTATTGAACCTCATACAACTGGCCTCAGCCCATCGAACCAGCCTGCCCAGATCCCTCTGTAGAGCCTTCCTATCCTCAAGCAGATCAACCTGGTGTTGTCTGCAAACTTACTGAGGGTGCACCTGATTCCCTCATCCAGATCATTGATAAAGATATTAAACAGAACCGGCCCCTGGGGAACTGGCCACCAACTGGATTTAACTCCATTCACCACCACTCTTTGGGCTCATCCAGCCGGTTTTTCACTCAGCAAACAGTACACCCATCCAAGCCATGAGCAGCCAGTTTCTCCAGGAAAACGCTGCGGGGAATGGTGTTAAAGGCTTTACTGAAGTCTAGGTAGACAGCATCCACAGCCTTTCCCTCATCCATTAAGTGGATCACCTTGTCATAGAAGGAGATCAGGTTAATCCAGCAGGACCTGCCTTTCATAAGCCCACAATGACCTGCCCTGATCATCTGGTTTTCCTGTACATGCCATATGATGGCATTCAAGATGATCTGCTCCCTAACCTTCCCTGGCACTGAGGTCAGGCTGACAGACCTGGAGTTTGCCAGATCCTCCTTCCAGCCCATCTTGTGGATGGGCATCACATTTGCTAACCTCCAGTCAACTGGGATGTCCCCGATTAGCCAAAAATGCTGATAAATGATTGAAAGTGACTCAGTGAGAAATTCCACCAGCTCCTTCAGTACCCTTGGATAGATTCCATCCAGCCCCACAGGCTTGTGTGTGTCTAAGTGGTTTAGAAGGTCACTGACTGTTTCCCCTTGGATTATGGGGGCTTCTTTCTGCTCCCCATCCCTGTCTTCCAGCTAAGTGGGCTGGGTACCCCAAGAACTACTGGTCTGGTCCTACTATTAAAGACTGAGGCAAAGAAGGTCTTAAGCACCTCAGCCTTTTCCTCATCCTTTGTCACTATGTTTCCCTAACATCCAATAAAGGATGGAGACTCCCCTTACCCCTCCTTTTGTTGCTAATACATTTATAGAAACATTTTTGTTGTCTTTTATGGCAGTAGCTGGATTAAGCTCTAGCTGGGCTTTGACCCTTCTAATTTTCTCCCTGTGTAAAATCACATCATTCTTGTAGTTCTGTGAGTTACCTGACCCTTCTTCTAAAGGTGATAAACTCTTCCTTTTTTATTGAGTTTCAGCCAAAGCTCTCTGTTCATCCAATCTGGTCTTCTATCCTACCGGCTTGTCTTTCAGCACATAGAGACTGTGCATAGTTCCTGTGCCTTTAAGGTTTCCTTCTTTAATTTCCAGCCTTCCTGGACTCCTTTGTCCTTCAGGACTGCCTCCCAAGGGACTCTGTCAACCAGGCTCCTAAACAGGACAAATTCTGCCCTCCAGAAGTACAAGGCAGCAGTTCTGCTGACCACCCCCACTCCCCACACACACTTTGTTATTTCTCCAAGGATAAAAAACTCTTATCATTTCACTATTGCTAATCCCAAGATAGCCTCCAACCATCACATCACCCATAAGTCCTCTGTACACAACAGGTCCAGCAGGGCTCTTTCCCTAGTTGGCTCCCTCAACATCTGTCAGGACATTCTCTCTCACACAAGCCAGGAACCTTCTAGACTGTTTTCTCTCTGCTGTATTGTATTTCCAGCAGACATCTGGTAAGTCTCCCATGAGAACAAGGGCTAGTGCATGTGAGAGTTCTCCCAGCTGCTTAGAGTATATTTTCTCTGCCTCTTCGTCCTGGTTGGGTAGCCTATAACCACCTTTTTGGGGGGAGAATCCCTAATTCCTGCATGACCATTCTCAGGCTCTAGCATGGTTTCTAACACATCAATAACCTTGTGTCTTTGCTGCCACATGGGTCACCATCCCCTACCTCCATTGAGACAGCAGACTGAAGAACCTTACTAGCATACTGTCCCTCAAGGATTGGCATGCCACCCCCAGGCTTACCTCTAGTGAGCCTGGCTTTATCCCTTTCAAATCTAGTTTAAAGCTCTTCCAGTGAGCCTTGCTAACTCCTGTGCAAAGATCCTTTTCCTCCTTTGAGACTCCCATCTCATATATACGTACATCATATATAAATATAGGAATACATAGAATACATATACAGTAGCAATTATACGAATATTTGTTAATATAAGTAAGGAAGATGCTTGCATTTTATATAGCTCTTGAACTCCCAGTAGTAAGATATTTTATCTATTTATTAGCAAGATCATCTACAGTACAGTTAATTTTATGTTACATGTTGGTGTTCGATATGGAGATAGAGTCAATTCTGCTGTGACCCTTCCTAACCCGGTCACAGAAATTTGCACAGTCAGTCACAGATTGCCAATTATGGCACTGCTTATGTGCCTCCAGAATTAGAGCTTTTCTAAATCAGTACCCCCTTCTACCTCAAAATTACAGTGTCTATTGTTTTAGAGTGATATTGAACCTAATAATAAATTGGAAGAGAGAACACAAGCTTTAGAAAACAAAGTATTGAGGCTAGCATTTAGTCAGTGACAGATTCTTTACTACTTGTAGTCTGGCATCGTCTGTCAAGATTTGTTTACAAGGAAAATGATTCATAGACAATCCAATCCATAACATTAGAAACCACTTTGAAACTACAGGCTGTTGCACTCCTGAACACTTTAAGTGGACAGACAGAGATAACAAATAGTCTTGGCCATTTGCTGTGTTCTTCTTATGTTAGTTAAGCACAACAATTTTCCTCTTAGAGGAAACAGTTATTTTCATTAATGTCAAAGTGAAATAAGTGTTATTCCTTAGACACTCTTCACCGGCTGCACAACAAAGTGCAAGCTACCAGTTCTGTCACACTTTTTACATTTGATTTTGATTTAATGCATACAGTGGTTTCAAAGAGTATTAAAAATCTGTTGCCTTCTTCCTCTTCACTTGTTGCCCTGCTGGAGGCTTATGCTTTTCCAGTTTCCATCAGTGGTTGTCAAGTCTTTGTAATAGGATTAAAAGCTTGGACACCTGATATCCCTGGGTGCTGCAGTTCACCCTCATAAAAGCTGTTTGCTTTAAATTGAGAGAAAATCAGGTTTTAGTGGCATAATTAATTAAATTATGCAAAGTGTTCCAGATTCAGCATAACACTTTCTGAAACAGCAATTGGAAGCTCTACATTGCATTCAAACTGCATTTCAATTGATGCTGCACTAGGCTGACCATACAGTAGCATTTTCAAGGCTTTCAAGCACAAGAGATCCAATTTTGAAATGCAAATGCTTAATGTTGACCGCTCAAACCCCATACATGTGCACTTGAATAAGCAATTTGGTAGCCAACTATGTATTTCATGTGTGATACTGCTAATATGACCACTCAAAAATTGGAATAGAAGTTCCAAATGTAAGTACAGGTGCTTAAAACCTGGCTCACATTGTCTCACATTTACTCATCATGGACAACCTGATGGAACAAAAATAACAATACATTTTCATAATTTAAAAGGCAGATTATAGAATTCAGAGTTTTCCCCATCACCAACATTTCAGCAAATGTTTTCCACAATGTGAGTTACCCTCTCCCATAATCAGCAGTTACACAATAAACCATTATTTGTACACTCAAGTGGGTCTGTAAAAGCCTGATGCCTGGATTATTTGTATTCATTAGTAGCACAATTAGGTAACTAAGGATGGTAATGATAAATGAAAACAATTCTGGACTGGAAGGTAGTGCAGCCAAGAAAAGGAAAATGAGGCAGAAAACTAGACCGTACAATGTCAGCTTCACAAACGAACTCTGATCTGAACATACCAGATTCATTTTCACATCATATCTCTTCTTTGCTTACTCTTTTTCCTCTCTCATTCCATCCCCATTAGGATTCAGTTAGCCTAACTTTGGTTCCTACAATGTGAGCTGAGCAGTTTAGCTCTTGTGACAGTCAACAGGGATCCAGCCAACAGCTCCTGGAGAACTACTGAGCCCACTCTGTGTGAGATACAGACGCGTCTTTGGTCAGCTGAATATAAATCTCTTGGTTCCAGGGACTACAGTGATGCCACCTGAGAGGGCTAAAATAATTTGAGACATGTCTTATAAGGTTGGTGAGTACAACACAGCACTTGCAGAAGACCCCATGCCTATCTATCTAGAGATGTAGATCAGGCAGAATAATTGAGGGTATCTAAGACAGTAGCATTATCTATGCCTAGGCCACTAATCCAAACCTTTCCTTATTATAGGTAGGTTTTAGATACTAAAATTAGACTATTTGCGGGCCCTCAGGTCTTCCACTTCTTTTCCTGTGGAAAACTTGGATATTTTATGGCAACCCAGAGAACACTTCCAGCCTGTCCTTAGGCAAGCAAATGCCAGCCCTGGATTAGGGATGGTTTCAGGAAGGTTTCAGGTACTATTATACAGACAAGCAGTCTGTATACCAAAAACATAGAAAAGAGGCTGAGTTTCTGTTAACAATTCAAACCTCTACTTTTCTTTCTCCCTTCCCTTCCCTTCCCTTCCCTTCCCTTCCCTTCCCTTCCCTTCCCTTCCCTTCCTTTACTTCTCTCTCTCTCTCTTTCTTCTACTGATCTTCTTTCAGTCCCCTACTCTAGCTGTTATCTTCTGTGTTTGCTGAAACAATTTGTATCTCAGCAACAAATACAAAACAAAGCATCAGTATCAGCTGTGTTGGCTCATTTTTCTGAGTGGACTATTTGCTATCTAGGCTATTTATGTCCACTGGAAAATATGCATAATCAGTGGGCTAAAAAGTGGTAATCTTAGTATCCTGATAGGAAACCTCTTCATAAAACAGTCCAAATCAAATCCTGCTGCTTTAGACTTTCAATTGCTACAAATTTGGGATTCCGTTTTTGCATAATTCAGTCTTCTAGAATCAGCCATAATATTTATGTGCAATATATGAGTGTTGTGAGATTTTATAAAGCACAGACATCTACAGCTAAAGGTGCTTTTGTAAGACCTCTATACTACTGCTACATCATTGAAAGTAAAAAAAAACCCTTTGCCATATGTAAACAGCACCTGTCTCATCTTATTGGGACTTAAAAAAAAAAAAAAAAAAGTATTACTACCTCTTCTGAGATCACAAAGTGATCAGGAAAGCAAGTACTATGACAGAGGGAAAAAAATGTTTCCCAAGACTCCCTCGAAACACTGCATATTCTGCTCTACATGAGGATTCCTCCTCCCTCGCCCCCCCAAAAAAGCAAATAGAAAAAAACCAAGCAAAAAAAAAAAAAAGGAAATCCACACCCCCCCCCAAAACCAACAAAACAAAACAAATTAAACCCAACCCAACAACAAAAACCAAAAACAAAATGGAAAACTTGCCTTCTTATTTTCTGGTTATATAGTCATGTTTATTCTATTAAAGAGGCCATGAGCAATGTGGCCTGATAATTGAAAGTTTTTATAATTTTCTCTAACACAGTGGGGTTGATAAGTCTGGTATTTGTATTTCTGCTATTATCATGACAGAGCAGCAAATTTGGGGCGGGGAGGAAAAACTATTTTTTGATAAACATTTTCCCACAGAAATATATAAAGAAGAAGTCCAGAGAACCTTCTGAAATTACCTATGGTTTCTTCCTTGCAGACAACAGTAGCAATCTGAAAAACAGGTTTTAGCCTCAATCATGTTGACTGTTTCATTCACTGTCTCAATTTTATTCCTTAGTTTTTTTCTTGGAAATGGCAGATAAATGATAACTGCACTTTGCATTGTAAACCAGATTTGTACCCACTTTACTCACCCCTTCCACATTTATGTTCTGATAAACAAAAACTGCAGTACAAACTGTTAATTTCAGGAAAATATTGATGGAATTCTACATACTGAATATCAGAGTATAAGCTTAATCACAAATCAGAAAATACTGAATTTATATAAACTAATGAGTGAACGAATTTTTTTAATAGTGATAATGAATCTCATGGAATATATGTTTTATATTTTATCCTTATCCTTCATTATGCCACAGAAAAGATTAACACAGGAAAAGCTTTTTAAAAATGCAATTTAATGAATAATGAAACTCTCCAAGAGAGGTGAAAGTGCAGCAACTCAGTTACAGGCCATATGACATTTACCTAAAAATAGATTTTCCTTTTGTATCCTTTCACAAATACCTAACATGTCCTCCTTTCATAGATAATATAGTTTATTTTTACAGTTATATGGTGTTCTAAGACTTCAATTTTGATATGCAGAAGTAAATTTTGACATAAAAAAATAAAAAATTAGATGCAGTTGTACGCGCTGTACTCAGGAAAATGGTAACTGGACAACATCCACTGTCACATACATCTGGGCAAGTGTGTCAACTTTAGAGCAGAAAGCTACAATTACAGCTAGTCCCTTGGTGTAGAGACTTTAGAATAGGAAGACTAATTAACTATCTGAAGACAACCAAAATCAGCAGAAAACTACATTTTTAATCTTTCAACATGATGAACAGCACAAACTATTTAGTGAACATCTTGATTACATTTGTATGTGCTTATTTACAAAAATGTCCCATTTAATAGATAATTATATTACTGTATATTCTCATTGCATGCAACTGTGTATATGACTATTTTCTGTATGCTTAAGGAACAGGTGAGATGGAATATGCCTGGCTGAGTAGTACATAACTTCATGTTTAGAACATTTTCTGGGAAATATGCATTTAAGTTGTTTCAGTGTGAGATCCCCTGTTGCTTCAGTTTATAAAGCAAGCAGCTATTCTTATTCAATTTTTTGTTCTGTATAATCAACATAATAGGCTCAGTATAACAGGCTTTATTTTTAGTACAGTGGAAACTAAACCAGACAGATCAGAAAGCTGCACAAGAAGAAAGATGAAGTTTTGAGCTTCTGTGATTGAGGCCTATGGACAACTGCCTAAGCTTCGCAGAAAATATGAATTTAAATGGAAGTTTGTGCTTACCATCTACACTAGTCTGATGTAGGCAATTCTGCACGCTTTACCTCTAGTCTGAGTTTTACAGCACCTAATTCTATATTAACAATGCTCATAACAAAAAAGCAAATATACTGGATGGGACATCCACAACTTCTCTGGGCAACTCGTTCCAGTGACTCACCACCCTCACAGTAAAGAACTTCTTTCAAGCCATCCCCCCCATCCTATCCCCCTTCAGCTTTCTTATAGGCCCCCTTTAGGAATAAATAAATAATAATAATAATAACAACAATAATAATAATATGTTGCCTGGCAAGTTGTGGATGCACCATCCCTGGAAGCGTTCAAGGTCAGGCTGGACAGGGCTTTGAGCAACCTCATCCAGTGGAAGACGTCCCTGTACACTGCAGGGGACTGGAACTAGATGATCCCTTCAAACCTTAACCATTATGTGATTCTGTGACCATTCCTATCATTAAGATTCACACCTTCACCACTTTCATGTTATTTGAACTCATATGTATGTATCTGTGTGTACATCTCTACATCACACACACAAACCACACCTGTAAATACATAAATAATAAAACAAATTGTCAGCTAGAAATTTATTAAAAAGTATTCTCTTTCATACATTTGGATTTGTATACAGGGCATACATGTTGATCAGCTCAAAATCCAGCATGTACAGCCTAATGAACAAAATCATTCTGTGAATCATGCTTCCTTCACTGAGGTTTAACACATGTATTATCTGGTGTTAGCTGGAGGCTAAGAATCATTATTATAGCTCAGCTGTTATTCAGTACTTCATTATGCTACAGCACCTTCATTGGGATCTTAAGTCTTTAGGCTTGTTTTCCCTATTTCCATGTCCCAAGACAGATGACCATGCCATCCTTTAAGTAAAAGAAGGAAATCCTATCTATCTAAGAGGTCATGGACCCCAAGTCTTTCTGGACTGTTGAAACTGCTCTTACAAATGATTTATTATTTTCTCAGGATGCTGATGAAAAAAAATGACAACTAGTATGACTAGTAGTAACAGCAACTGTAATAATATGTGATAGAGCAGGTGGACAGTTCTGGCCTCAAAGAGTGACAGTCTGAAAATTACTGTAAGAAACAATACACAGGCAACAGACTACAAGGAATTTCAATCAATAAGGAAGACATATATAAATGCATATCAATTATAAGTGCATCTCACAATTACTGCTCTTTATGTGGAAAGGATAATTTTTTCTTTCAGATTTAGTCTACCAATATTATCCTATTTATTTACATATTGATACTCTACTCCATTTACAGCTGCTGCCATTTTTCTGACTGGAGCCTTACAAATATGATCAACGGTAAAATCTTAATGCAAAAGCAGCCAAAAGTATGAAATTGGATTAAAATGGTAGGAATACAAAAATGGTATGTCTTAAACAGTAAATTTCTTAGATATGTTCTTGGATTTTTATGATTGGGGGGCTAACTACTACCTAATTAATTTTGGGGGGGGTTCACTTTTAGAATGAAAACATCACTATCTCTGTGTTATCTTTCTTTAATTCTGAAGAGATCTGGACCACTGTTACCAACAGCCATCTTCAGAGGCAAAAATTTTCACCTACTGTGAAAGAGATAAAAGAGCCAAGCCAAGGTCTATTGTCATTAAATGATAGCATGTTAACTTATTGAATATTGGCTTTAGAGTTGTCTCTCTCCCCCCCCTCCCCCCTTTTTAATATTAAATTCTAGGACATGAAAGTTCTCCTTAGCTATTATACCAAGATTTAGTTCTCTGAACTATATGAACCCCACATGAATTTATAGACATTATAGTCATTCTAGTATTTTATATCAAACCAATTTCTGAAGAATACACACATCTTTTAATTGTACTTTAAACAGTATCTCTAACTGTCTTAGACAAAATTCCTGGCAAGTAATTTGCATGTAGATCCATCTCACCAGGTGAAAATCAGGATGGTATACTCTTTCAGTGGTTAGGAAAAGACGTAAGCACGTCTTATAACGTTTCTTAGCTTTATCAATCTTTCTTCATAACCAGTAATTCAGCTGGTCAGAGATGAGCGGAGGTACATGACAGGAGAGGCAATAGGTACATACATAGACAAAAAAGTGCTCTTCCTTCACTCTGCCTTGACTCAGTTATGATATTCTCCAGGTCAGAACTTTGGGTACCTTTTGCAAAGAAAACCTCTGTTCCTACATCTCTTGCTTTCTGGACAAGTTTCTTGACTATTGTGTAAGTGATTATAATATGATATATTATAATATATTATATGATATATTATATGTTAAAATATGATATAGGTAAGTGATTATGTAATATGATATATTACATATTAAGAAACTGGGCTAGATAGCTTCTCAGCGGCCTGTGTTTGGTCCTCTGAACACCACATCAATTTAGATGTTTCTGGGTGTAAAGTCCCTGCCATGGTTTAAACCCAGCTGGTAACTTAGCACCACACAGCTCACACCTCCTTTTTCCCCCCTCCCCAGGGTGGGATGGGGATGAGAATTGAAAGAGTATAAACCCTGTAGACTGAGATAAGAACAGCTTAATAACTAAAATAAAGTAAAATATATTGCTAATAGAAAGAATACCAGCAATAAAAATAATAGTAACAATAGGAAACAACAAGAGAAGAAATGAAAGCTCAGAAAACACAAGTGATACACAATACAATTGCTCATCACCCACTGACCGATACCCAGCCAGATCCAAGCAGCGATTGGTTCCTTCCTGGTAACTCCCACCAGTTTACATACCAAGCATGACGTGCCATGGTATGGAATATCCTTTTGGCTAGTTTGGGTCAGGTGTCCTTTCTCTGCTCCCTCTCAGCTTCTTCTGCCTGTCCTCACTGCAGAGCATGGGAAACTAGAGTCCAGCAGAGTGCCAAATATCTTTTAAGAGTTGCTGGGACAGTCTCATGTTCAGGAACTGTTATTCTGGGATTAACACTAATAAATAAAAAACACCAGGTCATCATAACCACTATGTCTGTCCACCTTCAGCACAGCCCAATCTCCACTTAGTCCATCACAGCACAAAGAGAAACCACAACAGATGGTCCTGAAGTACTGGACTGTAAACCCATGTTATTTTCTTGAAAACTAATCTGAGAATGTTTTCAGGAATGTCCTTTCAGTGCTTCTCAGTGGGGCCTAAGCAGTCTCTTCCTCTCTCAGACACAATTAATACGGATGTGCAAAGAAGAAAAAATTGTGCATAATGCGTTGTCAAACTTATTATTACTCTTGCATATAGGAAAACACAAGTAAGCTGATCCTTTATAATACATGCTGCTTAAGTACAGAAAAACAACCATGTTGATGTTAGATTCCAAATTCTTTAGGCACAGACATTAAATTAAAACACTTGACAAGGGCCAGAAGTTCTCCTGATGCTCGAGGAAAATTTATGCAAAAATTGTGTTTGCTTTTCCAAATTCTAAAACTTTTTTTTATTCTAACTTAAGATTCTTGTGTCTTGAAAATGAATCATAAGATCATAGAATGGCTTGGATTGTTAAAGGACCTTAAGATCATACAGTTCCAACCCCCCTGCCATGGGCAGAGACATCTCATGCTAGAGAGTGTCACCCAAGACTCCATACAACCTGGCCTTGAACACTGCCAGGGAGGGAGCATTTACCACTTCTTCGGGCAACCCATTCCAGTGCCTCACCACCCTCACAGTAAAGAACTTCTTCCTTACATGTAACCTGAACTTCCACTGTTTAAATCTGAACCTACTACCCCTTGTCCTATCACAACAGTCCCTAATGAAGAGGCCCCCCCCCAGCATCCTTATAGGCCCCCTGCAGATACTGAAAGGCTGCTATGAGGTCTCCACTTGAACACTTTTTTAAAAGCTTTTTTTTCCCGAACAGTCTGTCTATTATATACTCAATATAGATTTCTGACAAAAATTAAAAAGCTGCATTTCTTACTTTTAAATCATCAAGACATAAATACGCTGACAAACCATTAACAGGCAACAATTATCCTAAAAATCAAATCCTAGAAATCAAATTTGGCCTAAAGGCCAGAATAACTTAGAGTGGTATTCCTAGAAATGGAATTATAAGTAGTAGCACCTGACACTTGGCACAGAAATCTGGCATACAGCTTACATGCCTTTCAAGATGTAGAATACAATAATTCCACAATTATACTCAGTAGCAGGAAAACACCTACAAATAATTTTTAAGTATCTTTCCCTATAAAAGATTAAGACTGAAATCCCGTTTAAATTGAAGTTGGTGAGACCTGACTAAGACCTAAATTTCATTCTAGTTGCTTTGATGTACTAGTCTGAGCACAGCTGAGTACAAAGATTCAAGTTATAATTCAAAGCAGTGCCAAGGCATGCTAGGTCAAGGGATGCACAAAAACTTTATTATCTTGTGGTTAATCCATCAAGGGATAAAATATATTATTTAAATATGAGATAGATGATAACAGAGTGTTTGTCCTGTTAAGTGAATCAGGAAACATAAAACTCAAGACTACTACAGGGATTTCTGTGCAGTCTTAAAGACTGATACTGTATTGAAGTATTAGTACAATTTTTCAAGCAGATTACTCTAAACATAATACTTTGAAAAATTAAAAAGAACAGATAGCAAATGTCATTTCTTTCATAGCTACAAAATGCAAACTCAAAGTGTTTTAACCTAATGAATAAATGAGTTTGTCCTTTATGTATAAAACATAGTTTGTGTTTGTTGCACAAGTTTTTTAATAATAGATGAATTTTAGGTTTGCTTCAACATATTCAATAAAGTGTGATTAATTTAGTTTTTCAAAAATGCAAACTAGACATTACTATATTACTCTGCAAAATGCACAGCTTGCAACATTATTGTCTCTGTGGGATCTTAAATTGAATTGTAAAATATGTCTTATTTCAAGTTTGAGTCATGTAAGAAATTTCAGTGGATAATGCCCTTTTTTGAAGTTTCAGTGCTTTCTGCAAAGAAAAAATAACTAAAAATCATGACATAGCTTATTATAAATCACAGGAAAGTTTTATCCTTACATAATGTTCCACTTAAAAATCATATACTGATGCCATATATTATGTTCAATTCACTGAATTAACTTTTTTTTTGAAGTTTCGTATTATGACAGATTATATAACGCATTTTTGACATGTTCTGTGATTTTATTGCGATATTCTAAGTAATTACCAAATCTCTTTTTCTCTAAAAAAGCTTTCCTGTGCCCTGAGAATTAATCTATGATACCATTTAACTTGGCTTTTTGAAGTAAATATCACTAGATAAAAAGCCAGCTGGTTCTGAATAATGGGATACTTGAATGAATGTATTAGTGTTTGAAAATGAGAGTACAAATCTTTTAAAAAGATTAATTTCCATAAGAAAGATAGCTCACAGATCTACAAAAGAATAAATTCAAAACATAATAAACTTGCAGAAAGAGAGGGAGATTAAAGTAAAGGCAGCAGCACCTTGTTATTGCAGCTGTTGTATAGCAATGATTCTGTATCAATTACAACATTTGGTAGGTATGGGCAGCCTCTTCAAAGGTTTCCGCATAAAGCTTGAGCCTGGAATACACAGTACACTATAAGTAATAACTTGAGTGATTAATTTTTTTTCTTAACAGGACATAACTTTTGTTCCTAACAATTGGGTCTCTGAGAAGAGGTACAAAGATGCTTCTGACTTCAATGTGAAAAGCTAACATCAGTTTTGTTTTTTATTAAAGATATGGATATGAATTTATCTTTATCATGAAAAGAGCTTGGCTTTATCACTACACACAAATGCTGACATCAGCATGTAAACTGACTTTTGTTGTCCTATGCACTTTATTTTCAATATCCTGTTTCAAAATATGTTTTCTTGAATGGGCCTAGGATTCTGTTCACACAATTTCTTTGGTCAAATATTAATGAAAACGAAGTTTGCTGATGCCACTAAGTACTATGGGTTTGCATAAAACAAATTCAAAGACTTGAGGAATTAAATCATATTGGGACAGACTTTAAAGTACATGGGGGGGGGTTGTTTGCTTGCTTGTTTGTTTTCTGATGAAGGGATTAATCTAGCTTCCATCAGATCTACACAAGGTGTTTTACTGCTATGTGTGGAAGTCAGAGTGATCTTGGTAACCTATTCTGGGCAACCTAGCGAGTTTGCTGAGAAACACGGTATCCTTCACAGACATTATAAAGCATTGTATTAGTAAAATGCAGGGAATTACACCTGTCAAATCCAAAAAATCAAACTGTGAGGCTTTCTTCTATAATAACATTCATGAAGCGCTGAAAGTGCTAGTACCAACATAATTTAGACAACAAAAGTCAGAAGGTCCAAAACAATGTTCTTTTCTTGCAAAACTGCTGTACAGCAGGTTTAGTGGGACCATGGAGACCTGTGTGTCCAGACCAGACCATACCATACCAGCGCAGTCACAAGAGAGCAAGCAGAAAGTTTCTCAACAAGTCTAATGGACACATGAAACAAAATTGTAGGAATTTCTGTCTTAGCCAGGTTCAGACTGATTTTCAAGTGATCAGAACCATGTATTCTAGTGTCATCTTTATGACAAATTTTAAGTCCTTCCTCTAAAGCTCAGAAGCATTAAACCAAGTATTATGAATACTTAAAAAAATTCCTGTTTCTGTCCTGACCTGTTTTTTGTGGAAGCTGAATCACTGCTGCTGTTGAAACCTAGAACAATGAAGAATGGCCTAAGGGCAGAAATGAAAGATATTTCAGATTAAAACTTCAGCTTAAAATCTGACAAAGTTATAAGAGTGATTACTGAAGACACAGGCTACATATAAACTGTACTATGCATACATATATGCATATTATTCGATATACATGTAAAAGACAATATCCACAATATTTTTTAAAAGCATTCTAACAGAAAAGTTGCTAGGAACATTCATAACATAAAGTAAAGTAAGTACTCTGAACTCACTTCCATTTTGTTCTGGCATTTTTTTTTCAGTTCATTTCATATTTGGTTTATATCTTATGTTATACATGTATAGATTTACTAGATATATTTTACATATTTTTCAATATCTGTACACTTTCCAAATTACTAAAACAAAGCATTTATAATTCCAGTGCTTTCAAATGAATTTCAAGATTTGTTTTGCATCCTGTATCTTGCAGTTTTGGCATATCACCACAAGTGGAACAAAGGCGGATCCTGAAATGTCAACATTTTCACATGGAATGGATATTCAAGTGTTCCTGACATTCAATGCGCTTACAGTGTCTATAAATAGACAGTGATGCAGACTTACAAGTGAACTGCTTATATGAATGCTATTCAAAATAATAGTTGCAGAATGGCAGTGAAAGCTAGGATATGGCCAGATGATCAAAAGCCGCAATTTATTAATAATTAGAGTTAATAATAACTCTGTGATAGTTGAGCCAAAGTAAGTGGCCATGTTGTACGACAGAACCTGTTACTCTAAACTTCACCAGGAACACACTGTATGAGCAGCAGAACCCCATAAAGAACAAACTATTAAGCCGTGGTAACTCACAGATTTTCATTCTTTTGGACACCCTTCTTGTCAGAGATGATTAGAGAAATATTAAACTGAATATGCAAACACATACAACACTTGCATGCACTAAAAATGTTAACTATGCCTTGCTTTCTCTGCTACATAGTTACATTGCAATGCACAAAAACACTTGCTGCCCTGCCATATGAAGATAAACTTGAGAGAAAGAAGTACCAAATCAAAAGACTGGAATTAGATCTGTGCAACAGCTGCTATGACTCATCTCAGAGATCATACTTTCCTCCATTATTTTAATTTGCTAAGTCAAATAAACTGCCAGACTCTCTTGTATGCTTTGAGAACATTGCAGACCGCCACACAGGAATGAGCTTTCAGTGATGAAGAATAATTTGAACGGAGTAAACGAAACTAAAAACAAATCAGGGAAGTATTTCAAGATTAAGTCAAATGTCTATTGCAATGCAACTTGAAGGAGTTTAGACATTACAAATAATTCATCTTAGAGTTCAGTGACATCTACTATGAAAAGATGTTTCTTTTTAGTCTTTGTTAAAATTGGCTACAAAATGTTTACAGCAATTTTCTGAAAGCAACTCCAGATTCTTTTTTAATCATACTACTTCAGGAAAGCTGCTTTTAGTTAAAATATAAAAATCGTAGTTACAAGGTTTCTGCAAACATAACTGCCATTCCATTACGGAAATGGCACAACAAACAGTAAATAGTGGCCCCGAGGGAAATGTAAGTATTGATTTTATTACTATGTTGGTTGGATTGTATTTGCAATTGTCAACTCTAATTTTAGGCTGTGCATTAAGTATCCTTACAATAGCTTAAGGAAACGAACAAATATTAATTAGAACATATTGATACTGTTTTTGTAAATCTTAAATTTAGTGCTTACCAAGCATATATTTTGAAAAAATACAAACCTACTTCTTGCTTGTACGTGTAGCTAATACATGAATAGGCAGAAACTATAATTATATGGGTTACATGATACTTTTGTCCATCAAGGCATCTGCTGGATGCAATTACTTAAAATTAAAACTAAAATGAAGTACAAAGATATTTATTATTGCACATGGCTATGTTATGGCAAATAAGGGTGAAGTCACTGTGCAAATACAAAATGATCAGTACAGAGATTGATTGCGACTTTGATCCTAGCAATTGCTTCTTCATAGTCAGACTATTATTCACCATTTAGTTTCTGAATGTTTGCTACACACAGAAACCTCAGAATGTGTTATATGTGCAGATACTACTAAAGGTAATTCATGACCTTTTTTCCTACTCTTTAATTTAAAGCAGTACTTACATAAAACCAAAGTTATTATACATTACTATTTGTTTCTGATAATATCCACATGTACTCAACTAGCAGAAAAGACTCATGACTAACTTTGGTATTGAACTGCAAAAGAAAATGCTAGCAGACATACAGTTATCTAATAGAAAATGAAGTCTTAACAGCCGCTTCTTCAAAGTTTCACAATTTTGCTATATGAAATGAAAAGATGGTAAATATGCAGCAATGGTAATTTCAAACAATGCAAGACTGATTGGACAATTCACAGGAAAAGGATTTCCTTCCCATATGTACTCTGCATTTCTGTTTACAGTGTGACTTGCAGAAAAAGTACACTACAAGTGCCAGGCGACGTAACTGACACTGCAGGAAAACCTATCCCTGAAAGATTTCTTGTTTAATGTGTTAAATTTCTAAAGGTAGCTAAAAATAATTGTTTACGACATCTACAGTGTTGTCAACTCTTGCAATTCTATCATCAATCCTTATATCATTCATGCTTTGAAAAAATCTTTGCTACAAATATGTGAAAATTTCAGCATATCAGTTTAAATTTAATTAAAGAAAAATCACCCTGTTGCTGCTGGCGGTGTGCTGTAATATCCCAAACTGGGTGGGTGTCTCTGCAGCTTCCAGAACTTCCAGGCCTGCCAGGGACCTACTGCTTCTGGGGTGTCACTGGACATTTACCCTGTGCTTAGCACTGTCATATCTAAACACCCTGCTAATTTAAGTTTTACATTGTTGTGAAGCTTTATCCTAAACCAAGCACAGTAGAGTCAAAACATTAATTTTCAGGCAAATGACTTGCAAGTGTTCTGTACCTACCCTGGACTCTACATGTATTATACAAATACACTGACTCCTGAGATAGCTAGGCGGGTTCAAAAGGTCTCTGCTATTTCCTGACAAATGACAAAGGAAGACAGTGCTGAATTTTTTCCTGCCCTTGCCCACACTATCTGTACAAGGAGAATGCACAGGGCCAGATTTACTTCTTGGGATGCAGAAAAGGCAAATACAAGGCTCAGTGGGCTTTTTCATACTCAGAGAGCCAGGTTCAAAAGATACCATCAGCAGGTGGTTCTCCACCAAAGCACAGCCTCTTGCAGAGCTGGTCTGAGAGCTGGGCAAGAAAAGGCTCTCCGTATGTATCCTCTGCAGATTATACAATCTCACAGCTTCTGCAGAAGCCTGAAGGTGAATAAATTGCAGTATGTTATGTTTGGCATGTATCAATGCACACAGACGTATAAAAGTTCAAGGACCACATTTGTTATGCATGTATTTATACCTTCTTTCCTCCCAGGGGACATCAAGATCTTAATCAAAAGTCCAAGTAACACTTAGGTTTTGCAGAGTGAATTGTTCATGGGTCACCTGATAAAAGTGAATTTCACTATTCACAGTGATTATCAAAATTTGTGGCTATTGCTCTTCCTGAGCTGTTTTTTACATTATACGGCTGTGTTTTGCTACCAAATATTTAATGTAAACATAAAATACACACATAAAATACTAAACCTAAATAAAAGGTTTTAATTTGTAAGCATATACATTTCTCTGACACAGTGTAGAAGGGCTTCAGCAATGTGAGTACAGAATGTCTTTAAAAAACAATGAAAAGAAGGCTTCTCATTGTGTAAATGAGAGTGCAATGAGCCCTGGTCAAACCATTTTATTGCAGTGGATTTTATACTTCAAGCAAATGGAATATTCTTAACATAATAATTTCTGAATACCAATGCCCAAAGTGCCTAGACAGGCACTGGAATATGGCTGAAATGGTTTATTTCAGTATTTTTTCAACAGTGCTTTTTAAAATAAAACTCTTGTGTAAATTATGACATTACATGATTATTTGAAATTCTTAGTAAAGAAATTTTGTTTCTGTTATTGTCTAACAAGACCACCATATTGCATCATTTAACAGGCCTGAGAAACCAGGCAACAGAAAAGAAAGATAAAACATCTTTTTTACTGCAAACCTCTTTGTGTATTAAGCAAGCAAACCCGTGTAACTTCATGTTTCCTCTGAAGTCGTTAAGCAATAATAACTGTGTACTGTTCCTCAAAGGAAAATTCACTGTGCCGGTTTCAATTATGCCAGATGTTATTACCAGTATTTATTCTGGTTTAAAAGTTGAATTGTAGTGGGACAATCTGCAATTTCCCTTTTTATTTCAGAATTGGATAGAATCATTTTAAGAGAGATTATTTTTTATTTAATGTAACAAGAAGAAAGATAATTCCAGTGTTACTTAAATCTGGGTGGTGGGGAGAGTGAAGATATAAACCTGCATTATATTTTACTGAAGTAGCACAAAGAAAGTCACTTACAATGTTAAACAGGGCAAATGCTTTATTTTCAAATACTCAGAAATGAAAGTGTTTACTCCCAGAGAAATCTACTATGGTGATTGGGAATTCATTGACACTAAAATTTTCAAATCTTCGCCTTGTAGCCCCTGCCAAAAAAATGGGGTGATCTGCTGCTTACAAACAGGAATCAACAGTTTACCTCTGCTAATACACCTTTATGACAGTACAAGATAGTGCTGATTGAGACTGCTAGTTTTCTTCCAGGGAAAATCGGATCTATTCCCGGAAGCAGCTGAAATTAAAGGGAGTTGTTAATTTAAGTGAAGAGGTTAAAGCATTCCAAAAGACACACCACTGGATTCATATAAATTTGGAATGCCTTATGTAATAGCTCTACTTGGTGACCATTTTCTACGGCTAAGCAAGCTGCTTAGAAAAATGGTTCATGCTGAGTCTTAGAACTAGTAAATCAAACATCAAAAAAGGTGTGTGTGTGGGAAGTTTGCTACCTGACTAACACAAGATCCTACAAGGAAGCTGAAAAATAATACAAAGCACAATCTCTGTTTTGTGGAGGAAAACTATCTGCATGTTCTCATATGAAATACTTAATTTTATTTTAGTTCATAAACCAAATACTCTGACCAAAGATGTATGCTGTAGGAGTCAGAAGGGTTTGATACACAAACCTTCTAAAAGAAACCCTTAATTTCTCTTCTGTGAATGGGTTTATCGTATCACAGATGGCAGCCCAGGAGGGGAAATGAGTTCTACAGACTCGCTACCCACTGGCAGGGGAAGAGAGGGAACAGAGACCGAGGGCAGTTTTGACCCTACCCCCTAGAATACAAGACAGAATCGCTTCAAGTCACAATTTCCTTCTTACACTGCTCCCAGGGCAGCATGCAATTATGTACTGCAACTGGCTTAGGGCAGGCTGGGTCCACAATTAGTCCCTTGACCTTGCTGAGACTAACAGTGTGAGTAAGGTGAGCATGACATACCTCTCTCTCAAAATTTGCAAATTACTTAATGCAACTAACGTAGCACTAATTCCCCTGCATCTTAACAAAAAACAAACAAATAAAATACTGCACATGATCATAAAAAGGGACTCGCCTATAAACTCAACTAAAAGGTCAAAATGATAGTTTTAATTCAAAGTTTCCATAGCTTTCTTGATAAAATGAGTATGACTGTAGATTATCTCCTTATTTCTACTTTCCATTAAAAAGCATAGGAATTTCTTCATCTTTCTGTAATAGGTTTATTAGTTACAGATTTATTACAACAATACTCAAGAAGTTCCATTCATATCATAGACAATTATCTGTGATAAAGCTCATGGCAGAAAGTGTAGATGGAATAAATGCTGACATGAGTACATTAATGCACATGCCACTCACATCGTGTCAGGTACAGCTACCCCTTAGGTTTGAAGATACAAATACTCCTTTCAGCACTTTGGCATATTTCAAGTAATTAGAAGCCATCTGCTGAAATCTTCTGCATTCAGTCTCAAACAGCCATCTTGAAATGGTTGGGGCTTTATGTCGTGCTGGAGGGCATACCTTTCCCTCCATGCTCAAAGCTGAAAGAGGCCTCAGACAGTGAGTAAGAATGAGATCATGCAGAGAAAAAAAGCACTGCCAGGAGTTTGACCTAGGCTGTCCAATTAATTGTCAGCGAGTTAAAACAATGCAAATTCATTGAACAAATAAACACAGATCCAAACTTCTCAGTCACGGATGAAACATGGGCCAGTTTGAGACTCAATCATGAATTAAATAATCTATAATAGCCAATTAAAATGGAATATCAGGAACAACTGAGGCAGTGAGAGATAGCTCAGTTAACCACAGAACAAGCAGAACGCGTTTCTACTCATCCTGTAGCCAAAGATGCAACATACACCTACTGCAACTAATGGGCCCACAAGCTGGTACCCATGGTTGCAGAAGAAGATTTTCCAGAGCAACATTAGAATACCATTGCAAACCAGAACTCCATTAAAAGTCACTATTGTAATCTTCCAGTCAGAGGGGCCACATAAGTGGGGTGGGAACCTTTCTCATAACACCTGCCATCCACAAATTGTAGAAAAAACCTGACTGTTCCTCACTATTTAAAAGATCATTTTATGACATAGACATAAATATAAGGAATAAAACATGTCACAGCCATATACTTTGAAGGATTAAACATCGTGAGAGATAAACCTGTTTTGATCATGTGATCATTACAGTGATTTTTTTTAAGATGCATACAATATGATACCGTGAGGGAGTTATTTTCATAGCAGCATACAATAAATTATATTTTAAGAAAATCCCCAATCATAAAGTTGAATAACACTTCTAAGTGCACAGGATTAATAGAGATCAAAAAGGCAACTAACCCATGTGTAACACATGAGTAGTAAGTAGTAACCTCCAGAACTCCCATGTAAATCATTTAGTTATATAGCACACTGGGTCAAGGTTTATTGAAGCAACTTCTCAAAACCATAAAAATCATTTATTGGAACAGCTTACTCTACAGCATGCATGATAAGAAGGTGCTTTTTAGTAATCCCAAGTAATTAAAATCTTGCTTTGGCCAATGACGATAGTTGGCTTACCAAGAGAACCACAACAACATAGAGAGCTCTTGTCAGGTGGGTGTCATACCGTGGTCCTAAGAAAAAGACATTATCAAGTTCCTGAATTTACTTCATTTCAAAGGGCAAAAGTGAATTCTGCCAGTCTCATGAAGCCTAGATCCCTTTCTACACCATCTTTGCTACACCAAGCACAACACTGAGAAGTGGAGTCATCAGTGCAATGCCTGGGCCCAAGGATCATGTATGGTACGTCGAACAGAGATGCTTCAGAAACTGATCTCCTGAAGAGCTTTGATTAAGAACTGAAGCGTGTATATTGCAAATATTAACATATATTATTGTTTAGTGTAATGAAAAATAAAGATATTCAAGACTATGCCAGTTATTTCTTACTTAGGATGAAGCAAATTCATCACTTAGGAAAGGACAATAGAGTACAAAACCTCAGCAATCCACATCGCAATTTTGTATATAATCTCGAGGATAAATTTTGTATTTAGAAATACAGAAAATTCTAAATATAATTTGGGGGACTTTGCAAATAACAATTGGGTGAAATTCACTTCTTACAAGAGTTTATGACTGTAAAGAACTCTGCCTAGCTATCAAAACTTAACACAATTATCTAGAAGTCCTTAGTCAATGCAGCTTTGTGCTGCTATCCTTTAGCAGAAATCCTGGAGGCACAATACTCTGCACCTGTTCAAGGTAGATTTCTTAACTATACAGAACCTTAGAACATGTAACTAACTAAGAACACTTTCACTTACTCAAATCACTGCAGTCATACCCCAACAGTGTCCATGGTACAATCACACTTGGCTGACATAACAACAAACCCCACCTATCTATTAATCACTTAGCGTGTCAAATTGAATCCAAACTATGATACTATTTTGTGAAGCCAGTAATATATCTTTTCTTGACAGAACAATTAACCACGTTAAAGGTGGTTTCTCTGGGCAGTGCAAATTTGCTGCTTGTGACCACAAAAGTATCCAGTTAAGCCCCAGATGAACCTTCTCCAGCTTTCCCCATCTCTGTTCATATTGCATGAAAATAGCTTCTTACAACATAATAAACTTCAAGACACTCAGAAGGTGACAGAGAAGACAGAGGTGCTATATTCTACCCATTTGGTTCTCCAACACTATACACTTTTAAGATTCAGCTGGATAGCATGCTGGGACATCCAGTCTATGTCATGCTTGCCTAGAAAGTTTGACCAGATGATCCTTAAGGTCCACTCCAACCTGATATTCTATGATTCTACGACTGATTCATAACTCCCCCTATCCACCAGAGCCAACATCAGGAGCTACTGAGTTGAAACTCAGCGGAGAACACAAAAGCCAGGAAGCCCCAGGAGACATGCCTTCAAAAGGCAAACGGGATCCATCATTAAGCAATATAATTCAAAGTCCCGAAAAAAAGAGCACAAACACAAGCTCAGTGCCTCTGGAGTTTGGTCAGTAGCTTCAACCACAATAAAGGAAAAACTAAAGATCCACTAAAATTGCCTTAACTATGAAGTTCTGTAATTAAAAGTGAAATCAAATGGAGAAACGAGGAGCAGATGTTGGTTTTATTCCTGTGTGTTGACTTTATTAAGGAAACATTTCCCTATTTCACTCCCCCAAGACATCTTTTCCTTTCATTTATTTGCTATGTTTCCTATTATTTTCTTTTCCCACTAAACAACCATAACCTTCATCAGTACAATGAAGTAATTTATGTCTAAATACTTATTGCAGTTGGGATTTTTCTTCATGTGTTTTGCAATTGTTGTAGTTGATTTATAACTTTTATGTCTCAGATGTAAAATGGAAGTAGAATACAACCTTTTTTCCTCTACTCTGGTTAACACCTGTAAGAACACAAGAGATATACAAAAATAATCTATCCAGGTTTTTTTCATATAAGATCTCCTTCTCTAATTACTTTGTTTTAGAAAGCTACTGAAGATCTCCCCTGATACGAATTAAACCAGCACCCAGTTGGTGCTTTATTATCTCTTCAACAAAATGATTTATTGTTTGTAGTCTGAAAGCAAAAGAGGAGGAAAATTACATTTTCTGTACCAGTAGCAGTAGCCCTATCACTTGCTCTATACTATTATTTGAACATTACAATGACCAATATTGTAATGATACCAGAAATAGTTAACGCTAACAAAACTGCTTACACAAAAGTAGTGGCAACTGAGATCATCGTATCTCATGATAATTTAACCTTAGATGTTGTCTTATGTTTTTTACCTCAGCATGAACTGCTATAATGTTCAAATTTCAATTTATCTCCTACCCCAGATGCTGGACATAACTGTTGGAGTGTTTGTCTGGGGTTTTTTTGTTTTTAAGGTTTCAAATAAAGAAAGTTTAATTACTTAGGAACAGGCAAAAAGAATACAAGAAAAAATATCAAGAACTCACAAATCCTTTATGTGTGTGTGTCTACGCTATAGATAATAAACTAATTTTAAAATTACTTATTTTTTATATCAATGAGAATTGAATGCTCTGGTTTTAAACACTGATTAAAAAGGCTAGGCTATTAGTGCTTATAGAATAAGTATTACAAAAAGGCAAAAGAAATTTCTATCAAGCAGCATACCTAAACTGAAATGCACAAGATGTATATATACATACAGATATACACATGTGCACGGCAGATAAAAATTTGGAAATTCACAATGCCTTTGTTGAAAATTCAACTAATTGTATGAGTGATGGTGCTGCGATTGCATCTTCCAAACTCATGGCACCTTTGTAGCACCACAAACCCCTTCAACATGGAATAAGAAACTACACACTTCCCTCCAGCAGTGAAACTAGTAGAATATGCTGAAAGGGAAAGCCAAGTACAGCTCTTTTCCCAAATTCTTCAGCAGTTTCAAGGAAGCTTGATAAAAATCAGTATTAGTAGAACAGAACTTCAATGCACCCATGAAGCTTTCAGCAATCTGGTCTAGTTGAAGGTGTCCCTGTACATGGAGGGGGGTTGGAACTAGATGATCTTCAAAGTCCCGTTCAACCCAAACCAGCCTGTGATTCCATAATTCTATGAAGTTTCAGAAGAACATTTTTGTTAAGTTGGCGGGATACCTCTTGTGGGGAACTATTTAACAACTGGCATTTCTTTTGATGTGGATGAGATAATTGGAAAGCTTCTGATACTTCATTGTAAGAGGGACAAAGGGAAACGTATCATATTGTTAACAGAGATGATGTTTGTTGGTACAAACTTGGAATGATCTGCATCATGGACAGAGTACAATCATACGTATTGCTAGAAAAATCCTTTATACCAAATCATAACGAGCACCATTTATCTTCTTTCTCATTATAAATTGGTTCTATTTAGACAAGGCTGAGAACAATGACTAAAATAACTTTAAAACAGATGAGACATCACACAATCATATAATTACCTAAATATTGATTATTAGTGGCACCAATCACATTATTAATTCCAGACATTACAGAAAGGAACATCTTTTAAAGTAGCATTTATACACATGTACATTAAGGTAAGCAAGAAGTTTTGAAATATAAGCTCTGTTTCGGAAAACATTAATTTTTACTGCCTTTAGTGACACTGCTGCTCCCCGAGACAGGAAAACTGTGGCACATGCAACTGCAAGCACAGGAGGTCTATTAAGTTGCCTGCATATAGGATACTCTCATTTCAGGTGTCCTGTGATATCTGGTGTGTCCCCACAGGGCTTGAAAATATGCGTATGATCTCTGACATTCAGGAGTGGAAAGCGGAAGCCAAGGGGGATGCCTGAGGGCATTCCAAATAGGACAAGGTACCTGTACTGAATCAGGTTGCTGATGTCTTTGTTGCTGGAAGCACACGCATTATGGTGACTTGTCAGATAGTAGAAAACTGCTTAGCAATCTGCATGATGCTCACCCAAAAAACCTGAGTGGAACACTTCTCTCTTGCAATCTATAGATGATCTTCATGGCATTGTCCAGAAAAGTGCAATTTATACACTGTAATATTGAACTGATTAAAAAAAATAATACCTAAGTCTATGAGTGCGTGCTCATTAAAGCTTACATATAATTTTGGATTTTAAAATGCGTATAATTTACAATAACGTTTCTAGTTTTAAAACACCTTTGTAGAATTAAACATGAAAATTATATATGTTGCATGTGAGAACTGTAATACTCAAGTATACTTTTAACGTTACATCATATAATGAGTTGACCTTCTATTCTCCTTAACTCTTTTTTTCATCAAAGCCACCTAGACCCACTTTGCCTTCTGTTTCTCTAATCTGCAATTATTTATGTTTTCTTCATGCTGCTCTATCCACCATGGGAGCAAAACCGTACTTGGTGAAATATAGAGCTAATTATTCCATGAACCCAACAACAAAAAGACAGATGTTATATCAGACATGCTAACAGTTCCTATGTTTAATGCACACATAGTAAAAGACTGATTTTTATTTTTTTTTTTTTTTTTTTAGAAAAAGTGATGGGCCTAAACATGTGGAAAGAAATTAGCACAAAACTCAAACAGAATGACATATCTAATAGGCTCTAAAACATTAATTCATTGGTTGTATTCAGGATCAATTTTACTTCAATACAGATGTGAGGCTGTATGTGGGGTCAAATATAGCATATTAGGTAATTATGCTCAGTTTCTTCTGATCTCAGTACCCAGTTTCTTCAGTGTCCCTTCCATCTCTCCATCAGCACTTCCAGTTCTAGGATAAAATTTGTCCATCTCTGTCTAGCTTAGCATTTCCTAAAAGACAGAAACTAGATCTAAGAATAACTATAAAGGCAAACAAACAAACAAAATGAAACCCCAAAACAAGAAAACAACAATAAACCCCACCTCTTTCTAGTGTTTCCTATTTTTTCCTCAATGTAAGCAAGAGCTAGAAAACAGACCTTAGCAATGAAGAAATACCTGACATCACTACCTAAAAACACAGGTTGCAGCATATTGTTTTAAATTAGCCTCTGATTATTGGAAATGGAGGAACCGTATGGGTGACTCTACACCAGTTCTCAAGCACACATACGAGTCCTGCTGTATTTGATAGTACAGGTGTAGCTTAAAAAAGCAACTCTATGAAGACAGTGCACAAAATCAGCCTTCTAATATTTTTAAGTGCAAATCAACATACCAGATTCCTATTTAGAATAACTGGGAGTCAGTCTGGTGTTTATTATGAAGAATTCATCACAGTCACAGTTTGATCTCTCAGCAGCCTCTGCAAACAGGGCACCATCAAGAGCATGCTTTCCCCCTTCTTCAGTACCAAACTTCCACAAGGCTATTAGTTCTCTTTCTCTACCACAAACTAAATCAAAACTAAGAATAAGCCCACAGATCTTGCAACTGAACAGAAAATCATGCTATTTCCCTTTCCTTTTTGCCTAGCTTTACCACTTTCCATGATTTCAGATAACTTGCAAACTTTCATGTCAGGCTTAACTCTGGTAATTCCAATTATCTTTTATACACTAATACAATATAAATTTGCTACATACCCTCTTACCTCACTAAAGAGGAATCTAGTAACATCCCTGAGTAGCTAAACTGTTCTGTAATAAAAGTAAAGAAAACCTTCATTCAATAAATGTATGGTTCTTTATAGTAAGATATAGTAAGATAGCCCATCATCAGTCACATTTCAATAGAGAAACAGAGACCACTAAAACAGAATTCAGTAAACACAAATCTGAATCATTAGCTCAGGAGCACTAATTACATTACCATGATAAATCACTTCTCACAGATGTGCAGTACCAAATCTAAAAAGGACACTTTCTACTTCACTAAAATACACATTATTACCACACAACTAGTTCAAATCCACTAGAAATGGAAAAAGAAGATTAAAAGGGTGTGATCTTAAATTCAACTTTGAAGGGATAGAAGCCTGAATAAAATATATGTGTCAGATTATAAAACTTCAGAAAAATAACTCTAGTAAGAGATATCTATGATAATACAGAATTTCAAATAACTGTTTAAAAACATGCATAACCAGACTAATCACAGTACTCTAGAAAGGAACATGTCTTTAATAGCCATCATCACGGTATGAAATCCACTCTGAGCTTATTACATTTGGCTGAATAATCTAAAATTGTAGAATTAAAAATAATTATTGATAAAAGATAAGACATAAAATCTCCCTAGCTGTTTGAAGCTAAGAATATCAGGGGATGGAATGAATGTTGAATTTATGTTGTGGAAAATTGGTCCCAAGTTGGTTTTACACTTCATCAGAAAGCACTTTCGTCTTGTATGCAAACAGTTAATGAAGCATACCAAAACTGCAACTTTTTTGCTCGCACTGGTGTGGTAAGACTCACAGCATATTCCCTAGCTTGCAGAATACTCAGTAAAGATTAGAGATTTTTCATTTCTTCTTCCCTGGTTTTAATGCAGAATCCTATAATATTAAGATTCCTTCTTGCATTTTCAAGTATTGTTCTACATAGCTTGTAGCTGCAGATATACTTAAAGCTGCTTTCATATTTAAAGTATTAATTTTTGTTCCTTTACAGAGTATTTTCAGGAAAAGATGACACCACATAAATAACTGGTGCCCTAATAAATTCTAAGAATGTTGATTCTTAACTACCTCTCATGCTTGATGCATGACTGGTTTTAAAATTTTATAGTTAAACCATTCTCTTTTTTTTCTTTTTTTTTTTTTTTTTTTTGATTCAGCTATTCTGAAAATTGAAAACAAGAAACAAATTATTCCAAGTGGATAGCAGCTGGATACTATCATGTCTTTTCCAGAGAAAATGGGTAGGACATTTGATACCAAACCTGAAATAAACATAGAACAAGAAAGAATTTACAATATGCTGAACACTTGCCTTTAAAAGGACTTCCTTTCACATTCCAGTTCTATGGCTTCTGCTTCAAGAAGTCGTCTGCAGAATTATATCTGAGTATGGCAACCAGCTCCATTATCTCAATCATACACACTGTTACGATTAACTTGGGGAAATTAGTGGGGCTTACACAGTTGAACAAATGATTGGCAAACTGTAGTCAATCACCACATCAAAAAGAAAGTCCCAACTGCAAAGACAAACTGCATTAATGCTCGGCAGGAGGAGACCAATCTGCCTAAAAATGGTGTAATGCAGGAACTGAACGTATTTATTTATTCAAGAATCACAAACGCTGTTTAATCTGTGGAATACAGCCTTTCACCACTCGTCCTGTAAAGAAACTCCCATTGGTAGTCCAAAGCATTAGAAGCTACTAATATAATGCTGAATGCTCAGACTTCAGAAAATGGGTGTAAACTGTCTTCTGTCATACATTCTCATTAATTAAACCAGTTAAGGGCAAAAAAATAAAATTTTCAGTGGCCTTTACTAGAAAGAAAGGATCTGCCATTAAAATCCTACAGGAAAATGAGCACACCGAGTCCCACATTAATGGGACAGGCGGGGGTACTTTTCAGCAATTACTGCCATCAAAACCATTCAGATTATAAGTTTTTGGAACTCCAGTTACAATTAGGACTGCAAGAGTTCTTAACATTTCAACTAAAACCAGTCAGATGAGGTTGTAATGCTTGTTCTTAGGCTTGGGTGCCATTGAAGTAGATTTGAGATAAATAGATTAAATACATAATATATCTAAATCATCTCTCATAACAGTTTTGTAACAGATTCCTCATGTTTCTAGAGTATACAATAGTTGACATATAGTGTCTCAACCTTTTTTTTTTTTGTTATTGTTATTTATAATGCCGTAAAGTCCTCTCAAGCTTTTGCTAAATGTGCTTATCCTTTTACTGCCTTCTCACACTATTTCACATTGGGCAAGACCTTCACACTCACCAGAGATTCTCTAAAGGTGGCCAGCCTAGAAAGGGTAACACCATCCACTTCAAAGCAATGTTTGGTAAAGTGTAATTTTACAGCAAGCCACTTCTGACAGAGGCAATTGTATACTCATATTCGAATCTGAAGAGCAAACTTGTTGGGAAACTAGCTGAAAAAGCTGGGCTTGATTAATGTTTTAATGCAAAGCTTTCAAGAAAGCTCAGCTGCAGCAAGAAATGGAAGTGGTGATTCAGGAGACACTACTCACTCCCTTTGAGTCCATACTGAAGCACTGCTCCAGCATGGTGTGAAGGGACATCATGCTGCTGGTGGTGCTGTCTTTCAGATGAGATGTAAAACTGAGTTCTGACAACTTACAGTCATTAAATATCCCATGGCACTTTTCACAGGAGTACATGTGTTAACCCATATGTCCTGGCTACATTCCAAATGCATAATTGCATTCTGCCTACCTAAATTCCCTATGCAGTTTCAGTAGCATGCAGTACTATTTATTCTCTTTCTTTCTTTTCTACAACACTGTCCTTTATTATCTACGCTCAGGTACAAGAAAAGGCACAGATATATCACAATCTCTTAAATTTTAGCTGACATAAAAGAATTGAAGGCAACTTGAGATCTACATGATGCACAGGGGAAAAAAAGGGTGCCCAGAATTCAAGCAAGCGTGAAGCTGCCGAAGCTTGGCAGTACAGAAATATCAAGGACAAGAAAAATCTCCTAACTGTTATCTTTGTCAGCCTGAGTCCTAAGCACCCAGCAGTTTTGAAAACTATCCCCAGCCCTTTGCAGACTTGTAAAAGGATTGGCAGGATTTAAAGAGCATACTCTGCCACTTAGATACTTAAATTGCCCTGAAACTCTCCGTAAGTTCCACTCCTGAAGTCAGGCATCTACTCTGTTAAGCTAAAGAAAAAAACCAAAACAACATTTAAAGGTCTATTTCTACATTTTACATTTTGAAGAGAGCGTTTGAAAACATTGATAAAACAGGAAGAGGACCTAGATGAGAACCCTGTAGTATTCCCAGAGCATCCTAAGTACTGAACCACCCAATCATTACCTCTTTCTTTTCAATAAATGTTGCACTCACTTCATCATAGTGGTCCCAAAGCATAAAGAGCAAAAAACACTTAGACGTAACTTTGTGCCCAGTACCATATATCAGAAAGAGTATATGCTGAATTTGGTCTTAGAGATCATCAAAGAGCAGCTTCCATCCTAAATTTTGGCATAAAATAGGGATTGCTTGACTTAGTGCAAAGTGTGGGATACAGTAATAAAACTGTTAATGTCAAGCGGACTTTGCTAATGAAATGGAATTCTCTGGGCCTTTCAGGTTAAAAAAAAAAATAAAAAAAATCTGAGCTTTCCCTCTGTGTTTTCTGTGCTTAACTTTTTATTAGAACTTACACTTAAAACCTCTCCAGATTCAGGTCTGAAACTGGTCTCTCCAGATATATTTGCTCTTCTAAAGTACATTTATTGACCATTTCTCTTTTATATTTCTTTTTCTGACAGTTAAAGAAAAAATAACACAGATAACTAAATCAGTCCTGCCAATCCTCTTCCTGAGACAGGACACACAGCTCAGATACAGTGTTTAAACCTAGATTCACTTTGCTGAAACTTTCAGTTTAAGTGACCAGCTGCCTGATTCCCTGTACAGTCAAACAATGGGCAGTCAGCTGTACATAGTAATTCACATTTTCATTGGTATTAATTGTTCATTGGGGATATCTATCTCTTTTTGAGCCTCATGGAGTTAGATGAGTTAAACATGACTGATCCCAAATACTTTTTTCACCCCCCCTTTTTTTGTGATAATTGCCATTATATTCCTACCAAAAAGCAGTGCAATCAATTATGCAGAGAGGTGTTGGGTTTTGGTGAAATTATTTGTACTCTCATCCATAGTCTCATTCCGACCACTATCTCTAAATGGTTTTCAGTTGCATACACGGTGAATCAAATGTATTTTCTTGGAGCCAAAATTACTGATTAGAATTATATCAGGTGGCAGAGTCAACTGAGAAATGAGGATCAACTTTACTCACATCTTTCCTTTTCTGAATCAACCTGTTGCCAGCTTTCTTCACTATTAAATTAACTGTATCTTCAGGTTTGGGGGTTTTTGTGGGTTGTTTCTGTTTTCTTTTTTTTTTTTTTTTTAGGACATACATTCAGGTCTCAGATTATATTGATAAGCACTCAGAAAAAAAGAAGCCAAAACAACCTCCATATACTTTGTGAGCATGACTGCATGAAATAAAGGCAGGTCTGATGGACATTGAATTAATGCAAATGACATTTTGTAATATATGGCCCTGATTCTCCTTTCACTTATGCTGCTGTAAATCTGGGGCAGGGGGAAATAAAAACCCAAATTCCATAGATTTTCATAAACTTAGTCTGCTCAAAAGCTGATACAGCTGAGAAAGAATCAAATGCTCTTTATTTAAATACTGATTGTGCACTTACGAAATTAAAACAGTTGCAATTCATAGACTGAAAATAAATATACTTTTTAATTTATATTTAATTCTGCATGCTTATAGGCTTAGAGAGAATTCCAAGTAACTAGCTTGTCTGAAATGAAAACATGAGTATTCCTAACAAAAGGGGTTTATACTTGAGGGGATTAGAGGGCAGCAGGTAGCTCAGAAGCCTTTGGCATACCCAGAATAAAACCAGGTCATTTCTAATATTAAAAAAAAAAAAACACCACCTTTAATATAGAACAATAGATTGTGCTCAACTTGCAATCCCCTTTCTTCTTCGCCCTCCAACATGCAAACACCTGACACACAAAGGGAGTCACATACAGAAGGAGATTATGATGCAATGATCTCGTTGTGAATGCTGCATTATGGTTTCAGCATCGCTGTAAGAGCTCCCCTGGCACTTGTGCTTACAGCAATTTGAATTTCTCTGGCAGCTAGGTATGATTTGTGACAGATTTCAGCCTTGCTCTTCACTGTAAGGAGTACACTGGCAAATGCTTGAGGTATTTACCATGGAGATTGGAAATGAGAAAATGTGAAGAGGAACATTTGAGGTAGCCTTTTTTTAAATAAACAAAACAAAACAAAACATGGATCTGTTAGGTAATCCAACCCAATTCTTTTCAATGGCATCATTTTGTGCTTTTTAGGCAAAGTTGTCTCGCTATACTGTTCTATTTGATGTATTATTCCATTTGCCACGGTAGAGAAACCCTTTTAATTCTAACGACTATTACAACTGCATATATCACGAGCCAAATGCTCCATGTAGAGTGCAAAGAATCTTTCAATTGATCGTACTGTGTGTCAGAGTGGAAAGAAGTTTGCCTATACACTTTTTACACTTGAATTACACATGTAAACTTGTTTACATGGTTTGGAAAATTTTACACTGACAACACACAATTACCTTGTTATCCTGGAAAACACCTTAAATGCCTCTGAAAAGGTAGGGTCAGTTGATAGTTTACATGTTTGGCACTGGATCCCCCAGAAGTTTGCAAAGACAAAGCATCTACATTTAGGGATCTGCAGAAGTCCATAAAATTTAGTTGAAGGTTGTTCTCAATGTCTCTTCTGCTATAAAAGCGGTAATAAGCATCTGTATACTAAGTTTCTCTAAACCTTTCTTGGTCTGCAGACTAAATCTTATCTTGATTCCTTCCTCATTCATATATGTAAGTACTGGAAGCAGTCCTCAGGGAATAAAGGCAGTTCCATAGCAAACGCTGCACTCTGAGCACAAGCATTCAGGGAACAATGACAACATGCTGGCTGGCTTTGGCATGATCTGATGAATGAGAAATTTAATAGAGAGATATTGCACAGCCTACAACAAGAAATCCTACATTTAACAAAGGACTGAGATTGACCGGGTTTAGGCTAATGAAGTTTGTACCTCATCCAGTAGAATGGATCCAAACTTACATTCACATGTAAAAATAGCCTATCGATTAAAGCATATTTCTTCCTCTTTGGCCCTGTTTTTCAATTATTTTATTTGAGACAATAAGTTTGGCAAGTTCTTTTGTTAACACAGTTCCTGTTATTTTAAAAGCAACAGATTTTATGGCCCATGGTTATCATCTGATACTTAAAATATGTCCATGAAAGAATGCATAGGAGGTGTCAGGTGCACCCTTGGGAGGATAAGAATGTCCACATGGCCCCAGGTCTTCTGCACTGCAAGTAGCACTTTCTGTATTGAATGGGTGAGAAATATTCTTTCGCATTTGCAGGTGTTCTGAATTCAAAAGGTACAGCATAAAATATGAATTAAGGATTAACCCTCTGACCTGCCAAGCATCCTCAAGTTATGGTTCCAAATACAAGAATCAGATCTTCAAAATAATTTAAATTTTAAATTAATTTCATTTAGTATTATATTTTACTTATTTTAAATAATTGATATTATTCAACTATATGATTTATATACAAAGACATGATTTAAAGTATGTTTTTGTAACTGTGAGGTTTTTTTAACTTATTTACTTAATTTTTAAATATCATAAGCATGCAGTCTTTAGAAAATTGTGAAAGACAGCAGATTTGATTGATTTATAAATACTATAGTACATCTGGCATATCAGGGGTTTGTTATTGGTCAATAACTTGAAAAAGTGGAGCTGTAATACATAAACCTACAATTTCAAACAGAAAACCGTACTATTTTGTAGTGATGCATCAGCATCTATCCTTAAAATTGCTTCAACTATGTTGTAATAAACAATTAAAAAAACCCCTTTAAATAATAAATACTTAAATACTAAAACCTCTTTGTCTATTAAATGGAATTAAATAGAATATGGGGGTTCCAAGTGATCACCAAGTGATCGCTGTTCCATTCTTTGACTATCAAGAAAATATATGCCAGACATGTTCTGTTGAAAAAATGCTCACTGTGGAGGGAGTTTCAAGAAGATTAAAGATTATATAAATAAACGGAAATAAAATGTAGAAAATATATAACTAGTGCTTTTTTTAAATTAAGGTCACCAGTCTATTTAGAGAGATGAAAGTGAAAAAGATCATTAATAGATGAGAATACGTAACAGTAGGTTTGGCACAACTGTTAGTCCTTCTCACTATACAAGAATGTGAAAATATTCCATGAAACTGAGATACAACATATCAGCACATATCGCTTTCTGGAAAAAACAGAATTACTTGTTTTAAAAATATTTATAAGTATACAGATGGAAATAATTGAGGACAACAGTTTGTTGAAACTGGAACTTATCACTTAGTGTAGCAGTGGGGGAAAGCCCTCATTACGTTAAATATAAGAAACAACTACATGAGATTAAAACTTCTCATTTCACATGATAAATACTTGCTGGCTGATGCAGACTAGTCAGGAACTATTCACGCACAGAAGATGATTCTATATCTGCCTGCTCTCAGTTTCTTGAACTTTCCTCTGATGGGTGCTGTGATTTATAGGATACCATGACAAATTCACCACAAGTCCACTCCAAAGTGAAAATACTATGTCACGCTGGTACTTGAACAACTGTCATAACTGAGGAATGCTTTAAAGAACTTATACTGACATCACAAAAGTGCCTATAAGGATACATTTTCTTAACATTTTGATTACAACACTTGAAATATTTTGATTCTATTGCTACTTTGCATTGAGAAAACTACACTTTACTTAAAAGTGGTATATACAAATGTGACATATAACATCTATTTTTATATTTTTTATGTATAAATAGTCATTAATAGTCACATCAATGTATATTTATATGTAATTATTCGTATATAAAACCTAGACTATGTCTATATAAAAATTATATATTCTGGATTAATGTATTGAATACTTAAAACAAATCAAAGTTACATTTGAAGGACATAAAAATTAAAATAGAAACTGTTTCTGTATACAGGATACTAATTAAGGCAGAGTATTTAAATGTAATAATTGTACTCTCTCCGCTGTCTCTTTTTTAAAAAACCTTTGCAGAGAAAGAGCTACTCACTTATCCATTTCAGTTAGCAAGAAATTTCTCAACTTCCTTGGGTGCTTAAGTCCAAGAATATTTTAGACCCCATCTTTGCATATTACTTTATCTTTCAGTGGTAATTAACAGAGTCTTAATCTGGCTAATGTTAATGACCACTGTTCTTTCTTTAAATCCCAGTTAAACCAAGCTTATTAAGGGCCAATTAAAGGAAGTCTTATGTGATCTGAATAACACTAAGACCAATTTTTAACAGCTATGATTCTTTATTTTGGATGATGATTGTGGAGGAAAGAAAAAACAACTTTCTCATTATGGCCTTTGTCTGTTTTAAAATAAACTGTCAATGACTATTGGGAAGAATGAGGAAACTTAGGCAGAGACACAGCTGACAAAATTCAGACCTCCTAGAATAAAGAAAAAAAAAAAAAAAAGCTACGTACTACTATTTTCGCTCCTTCCCATAAAAAAGGCAATATATTCCTAATTTCCATTTCATTTTTCATACTATTACAGCACAAAAGTGGAATGACACTTTGCAATAAATTTCTAAGTGGTAACAACACAACCTAAAACTGCATTAACAGAGTACAACTGACAAAATAAAGAAAAACTTGCTCAACATTTGAATAGGAAATGGAACCTTTCTACCTAAGATGAAAGCAATAACAGGGCTTTCTGGTTTGGCGACAGTCAGGTAGTTTTCTCACTGCATAACTGAATAAAATTTTCGATTCTGAACTTCTGAAAAGCTTGTTGGTTCCACTTATGTCTAAAGTGACCCTTCTGCAGACTCATTATAAATTATATCCTACTATTTCTTACGTAGCTAGGATTTCACTCATTGCTTAACTTCACCATTACTTCCCTTTCATCTGGACGGAAAGAGTAACGCAATCTGACAACTGCCTCTAGCTATTAAACAAAATATTACACTTACCACTACTACCTAAAGTCCAAACATCTACACAGGCTAACCTCTGCTGCAGCAAGTCATTACAAGACAGGTCGTTTGCATACTCTGCAGCACACAACAGACCTAACTCCATGGTGACAACTCTTAAATTCTGCAGGAGCAGCCACAAAATCCATGGCAACATTAATTCATTGTTGTCTCTAAAATACTCTTCATTCCTACTTTCCCACTCCCGCACAAACATATTCATCCATGACTCATAGCAAAGAATATCACTGATGAAAAATTGATGCTTATTTTTAACGATAAATCTTGAATTACTTTTCTCTGTGCTCCCTAGATAATTGGGCTGTAACAGCCCTTGGCCTCTAAAAGAGCTCTGCACAAATTATCTTTGTATTCTGATAGCAGCACAGAAGAAAACTTGCATCTGGACTCTCCAGCTTTTGGTGTCCCCCTTGCTCCACTCTTTGTCAATCTACCAACCTCGCTAGCGTGCACTCAGTATTCCAGCTAGTTATAAACTGGACTTCAGCTTTAACTTTCTGTGTCCTTGTTCCTGGCTCCATGAGGCAATACAGCTGTACTGCAGCTGTGAACGTAATTATAAAAACAAAACAAAATCCCTCTCAAAATCCAAAGCAGAAGTTTTCAGAAAATGATGAGGCTACAAGAGTACCAGGCTTTGCTCTGCACAACTCATCTGATAAACCAACAGCTGTCAGCACTGCTACGGCAATGGGAAAGTATACTATTTTTCCAAAATAATTATCAAGGGATAATGAGGGGAGACAGAGGGTAAACAGAACACTGCAAAAATTGTATCATGCCACAACAAAACAGGAAGAGGGCAGTGACATCGTAAAGGAGTATTACAATATTGAAACAGGGTTTGACATCTCATAGCCAAAATTTCACCTCTAGGTGAGGTCACACCTATAGTACTGGCTACAGAAAAAATTTGGAAAATACAACTAAAGTAAGTTTAATGTCACCTGCAGTTGTTCACATCTGTTAATTTGGCAAATCAGCTTTTCCATGCAAAGATAAACAAAAGAAAGATGACTTAGTCTTAGCATGTCCTACGTACATTTCTATGCAAAGCAACAGCAGTAAGACAGTAGAGCTTGCCAGTCACAAAACAAATGGGGAAGCATATTCAGCAGTATTCTTAACTAACCAGCACTTTCCCATCCTGATCTTTCTTTCCATCTTACTCTTTTTCCCCTCTTTCTCCTCCCTCACCATTTCCCACCACTGCCACAGCCACTGATCATTAGACAGCACTTCCAGATTTCAAGAAAAAACCCTCTTTATTCCTCGTCCTCCAGTTAAGATTTCAGCTGTACACTACAGAGTTCAATCCTGCATCAGAGAGGGTGAGACTCCAGTGCAAGCCTGGCTGCTGTACTGGTATAGCAGCAGTTCCGTATGTGCCCTGTGACATCATTGGTATGTCTGAGATTAAGGGTGAGGTCTGCAAATTACTCCAGTTTTATTGGCCCCAAGATAGAATCACAGAATAGTTAGGGTTGGAAAGGACCTTAAGATCATCTAGTTCCAATCCCCCTGCCATGGGCAGGGGCATCTCACACTAAACCATGTCACCCAAGGCTCTGTCCAACCTGGCCTTGAACACCGCCAAGGATGGAGCATTCACAACCTCTCTGGGCAACCCAATCCAGTGCCTCACCACCCTCTCAGTAAAGAATTTCTTCCTTATATCCAATCTGAACTTCCCCTGTTTAAGTTTGAACCTGTTACCCCTTGTCCTGTCACTACAGTCCCTAATGAAGAGTCCCTCCCCAGCATCCTTGTAGGCCCCCCTCAGATACTGGAAGGCTGCTATGAGGTCTCCATGCAGCCTTCTCTTCTCCAGGCTCAACAGTCCCAACTTTCTCAGCCTGTCTTCATATGGGAGGTGCTCCAGTCCCCTGATCATCCTCGTGGCCCTCCTCTCAACTTGTTCCAACAGTTCCATGTCCTTTTTATGTTGAGGACACCAGAACTGCACACAGTACTCCAAGTGATGTCTCAGGAGAGCAGAGTAGAGGGGCAGGATCACCTCCTTCGATCTGCTGGTCACGCTCCTCTTGATGCAGCCCAGCATACATATGGCTTTCTGGGCTGCGAGCACACACTGCCGGCTCATGTTCATTTTCTCATCGACCAACACCCCCAAGTCCTTCTCTGCAGGGCTGCTCTGAATCTCTTCTCTGCCCAACCTGTAGCTGTGCCTGGGATTGCTCCAACCCAGGTGTAGGACCTTGCACTTATCATGGTTAAACTTCATAAGGTTGGCATCAGCCTACCATACAAGCATGTCGAGGTCCCTCTGGATGGCATCCCTTCCCTCCAGCGTATCAACCGAACCACACAGCTTGGTGTCATTGGCAAACTTGCTGAGGGCGCACTCAATCCCACTGTCCATGTCACCGACAAAGATGTTGAACAAGACCGGTCCCAACACCTATCCCTGAGGGACACCACTCGTTACCGGTCTCCAGACGGACATCCAGCCATTGACCACAACTCTTTGCGTGCAGCCATCCAGCCAGTTCTTTATCCACCTACCAAATTGGTGTCTCTCCAATTTACAGACAAGGATGTCATGTGGGACAGTGTCAAACGCTTTGCACAAATCCAGGTAGATGACGTCAACTGCTCTGCCCCTGTCCATCAGTTCTGTAGCCCCCTCATAGAAGGCCACCAAATTGGTCAGGCAGGATTTCCCCTTAGTGAAGCCATGCTGGCTGTCACCAACCACCTCCTTGTTTTTCATGTGCCTTAGCATGCCTTCCAGGAGAATCTGCTCCAAGAGTTTGCCAGGCACAGAGGTGAGACTGATTGGTCTGTAATTCCCTGGGTCATCCATTTTCCCCTTCTTGAAAATGGGGGTTATATTTCCCTTTTTCCAGTCGTTGGGAACTTCACCTGACTGCCATGATTTTTCAAATATGATGGCCAGTGGCTTAGCAACTTCATTCACCAGCTCCTTCAGGACCCGCGGATGGATTTCGTCAGGTCCCATGGAGATATTATATATATGTATAAAAAATCATAAGCACACATTGAACATCTAATCTGCTTTGGCAGAAGTAACTTACTTGTGATTATGGAGTGTAGAAAGCTATACAGGAGGTCTCCTTTGCAAACTCAGACCTGATGTGTACCTCTCCTGCCCCTTTCAATTATTTTTATGAAAAATCTGTTTAAAAACACATTTTCAAACCTGAGTTGTTCAAAGGGCTACTAGGGGGAGAGGGGGAAAGACACCTGCACCTTTCTACCATGACCACGGGAGCAGCTTGCAGGACTTGCAGCATGTTCAAGGCGTCAACTGTTCTCATGTCATTGCACGTGAGGACCTGGGCAAGTGAGACCTGGGCAAATGCCTTCCACTTCCCTCCACACATCTCTAATTTTTTTTGAAGTCTTTCCAATGTGTTGTCCTAGAGGAACAGATTAAGTGGCAGGGGGGGATATCAAAAAGTGAAGGCTACAGTTTCTTTAAGAGGCCAGGACCAAGAGCCTGTGATATTGAAAGGAACAAGAATCTCCTTCCTCCCAGAAAACAAAGCATGCTACAGAACTGTACCAAACTGTGTATAAACAGCCAATTCTCCACTTTTCAAGGTATTTAAATACTATCTCAGAAAATGCATGGACTGCAAAACATTACTCTTTGCTAGGTTTGTGACATCTGGCTAGCACTGCTGTACCAACAATCACCAAGTCCAGCCACACAAGCCAATTACTTCAGGGCCACTTGCCTGTAATTCTGTAGGATGATCCTCAACTCAGAATTAAGGTTGCTGCTTACCCATTCCTAGCTCTCTGCTCTGACCATCCAGGCTGGCTTTGTGCAGAACCAGAAATTAGAAGCTGTTGGTAACAGGGACCTTGGTTCACAGGCACCTGACTGGTGTCTGAATGCAGAGAGGGTGTTCTCACGAGGATTGACTGGTTAAACGCCATGCCATCCTAAACTGACTGTTTTCAATAACCCAATAACTTGCAATAACCTAGTGTCCATATGGCGTAATACTTCACCCAGAACTAACTGAGCATGTTTGGGAGAGCACTACACAAAAAGATTAATTCTGCTCTTGGCATCCTTGGCATCACCACTCCATAAACCAGGTTCATGGATAAATAAAAAATTGCCTACCTCCTCTTTCATATAAAGGAATTACTGCCAAATCTGATCTGCATACAAAATCAGCTGAAAAATCATGTATATTTGCAACACTTCTGATGTGGTACATCTCTGTTCGGACTCCTAAGCCAGAATGAACCATGTAAACAATGTATGATTCCAAAACGACAGATACTGGTTTCTCAAGCATTCAGAAAAATGTTTGCTCTAATGTAACAAAAGTGGCTCTATGGGATAAAAATACCACGCAATTCAAGGCAGAAGAGAGATTCAATACAACTATCTTGGACATAAGGCTCATGAAACTGCCTTGAAGAAATGTCTAAAGGAGGTTTTTGGTGAGTTCTGCAGAGTAGATAGAAGATACATTATCCATAGTATCATCTGCTTTCACCTCATGGGATGTAAAAACAGAATCAGACCTTCAGTCTATAGGTGGAAAAGGCATGGGTTTTTTTCTTTCAGAAACTCTTCATTTCTTATTGCTCCTGACTTTCCACTTGCTAACCTTTTTCTGTCCACATCTTTATCTATCTGCTTTGTCACTCTCCCTCCATGTAACTGGAGCATGGGAACTAGCAATATCAATTGTTCTCTTTTTCATAAGGATGCCTCAGGACTGACTGAACAATTACTACTGGAGTCATGAGGGATATTTTCCCTTTGGAGCCTAATGGATTTTAAAGTATCTTAGAGTTTTAGTTCAATTGACAGGAAAATCTGGAAGCAATGCACAGCCCTAGCTATTTCTTCTTAACTTGGGAGGGATGCTAGTAAGAACACTGTAGCAACAAATGAAACACATAATTTTGCTGGTAAAATTTTATAAAGGCACACAGGTCCCCCTTTGGCAAATTTTGCCTTGCTGTTGGAGAAAGGAAGGAGTGACACATACTCAAAAGACTTCAAAAAGAAGAACTGAATCCTAGAACAAACTGACTCCTACAAATGATAATCCATCCTCTGAAAGACCTGTGTAGCTGGGGAGTCTGGAAGATTTTCGTTTTTTCAGAAGCTTTCCAGTGTTAAGTTACTAAAACTGCAGCCTCCTGCTTAAATCCATTCATGTGCCTGTCTTCATTCACTTGAGCATCCCAATCAAGTGACCACTGAAATAGACTGGTGGCATTCTGAGATGCCAGCCATTCACACTAAGATGAAATCTTCCATTGTGGAGTAAAAACAGTTGCATAGATATAATATTCATATATAAGAAATAGTACTGGCTATACTCCTATCTACAACTAACACCACAGTAACTAATACCACAGTGGTAATCAGATACAGAAAGGGAGGGAAACAAACCACATAATAAACAAATACTTAATGTTTAACTTTTAAGGCCTGATTTTTTTTGTCATCTAATTCTAAATACTACCTTTAGAGAAGGAGACATGCTAGAAAATTAATATCATACATAACCTATAGACCACTTTTGACTTATTTAAATCTTCAATATGTATTTGTTTTCTGTATAAATTTCTTTCTTATTATTCTCAATAAGATACTCTCAACACAATAAAAAGAAGGACATTACCAGCAGTGCTTTCAATCATGGGGGCTATATATTCAAGAGCAATCAATAAAAACCACACAGGGCCTGACAAACAACTAGTCAAAGGAATCATTTTTCTCAGATACTTAGCGGTATCCTTTTAAAGTAATTGCTTTTGGTCAATGTTACCCGTTATCATTTGGTCTGCTCTTTTTCCAAAATAGAATGGATGTCATTTCCATTAATATTTCAGCTGCCTATGTAGGTTTTCAAAGTGCACACTCCACAAAAAAGGGAGCATTTTCGTTTCAACTTCAGCCAACTAACAAAGAACTCTAAAATGTTATAGAACAGGCAGTGTCATATTGTTCAGGCTAAAAGGTAATTGTAAAGAAATGATTACAGAATATAAGATATTGTCTGCCCTCCTTTTCACTCCACACAAAACTGTTAACTCTAATAAAGACAAATAGAAACAACAGACGTTATCCCACTCAGTCCAGGCTAGAAAACAGCATTACCAGACAAATATGCCTGAAATGCCGCCTAAAATAATGAAATGAACATTGATTCAGTATGGGTTGTTTTAGGAAATTTAATGAAAATCTCACCACTGAAACCCTTGTGTTGTCTAATCCTGCCTGTGACAGCAGGAAAGCTGCTGCCTTGTGCCAACTGATCACTTAAAGATGTCCGTAAGATACTGAAAATACCCAGCATAATCTGTAAGTGTACAGCTGGGATACCAAATTAGATTAAGAAAGGCAAAGAACGTATCTTTTCGGTTGTAGTAAGGCCTCAGAAACTGTCTAGTTATGCTTTGTACTAAATGTTCTGGCATGCTGCCAAGGCACTTCCAAACATTTCTGAGTTCACTTTTCCACAGAACTCTTTTAAAAATCAATTAGTAGTGAAAGTCTTTCAAATGCAAGTGTTTTAAAATGTCAAGCTTGTATTTTTTTTCTTTTACCCCCCCTTGTTGTGCATCAATGGCAGTATTTTGAAACCTTTGTATTAAATTGATCATATTCTCTAATTAAGCCTTTAAAGAGAACAACATGAGCAGGCAGTTTAAAATGTATATAACAAAAGGTTCATTCTTCAGGAAAAAAAAAGGAAATAAA
>NC_137736.1:85571742-85669242 GCF_963264785.1 Psittacula echo | reverse complement strand
TTTAGTGTTTTCTTTTTAAAATGTGGCTCTAGTTAATATTTATTAAAGATGATCCTATAGACTACAATACCTACTTAGCAAAATAACATGTATTAAGCTTACATTTCTTAATATAGCACATATACAGGCCCATGTTTTAAGTGTATTTACTGCTGATAAGAAATAACAGTGAAACAAAACTTAACAAAAGATTTACAATTTCATTATTTTCATACAAGGCACTACTAAAAAGGAAAACAGCCATAACAATAAAGCATGTATTTTGAAAAAAAAATAACAGTGAAAATTAAACTATCCAACTATTTATCCCATTAGTATTATCTTGCATGGAAAAGGAAATAAAGTAAATATGATCAAACTACATACACAGCTTTTTTTTTGTTGTTGTTGTTTTTTTTTAATCTTGCTGACAAGATAGACTTCATCATTTAGATTTTTCCATGAACTTGCTACAGCTTCATAGCAGGCCCAGAGCACAAATATCACGCAGGAAGCTTTTGCTTCTGCAGTTTCAGAAGCCTGTTCTCTCACATAGCTAAAATCACTCTTCAGAATTGATATACTGTCTGAACAATCTTGTAAGTATATTTATATCTAAATAGTTTTATGGGTGAATAACTAAACTTACTCTTTTAAATTTTCTTTTCCACTCTGTCTCAGACATTATTTTGCCATTACTGTATCACTGTCTTGGAAAAGACCTGTTAACTCCTTTAAATCTTATTCCAGAAAATATTAATTGCATGCACTGACAGTGAGATTTGTTCATTTAGCTTTCTTAAAGTAACTACAACTTAGTAGTCGCATGACTAAGCACTTGTAAGGTGCAATATATCAGACCTACTTTTGCCATCTACTTTAGGATGAGATGGATCACCCCTATAATTGCCTATTTCTGTCTCTTGAGTCTAAGGTGACTAAATCACATGCAAATGTCTGCATTTGTTCCAATGAATTCCATGGTGAGGATTTTATCTAGATAAGGGACTCACAGATATAACGCAACTGACTGTCCAGTATGAAACATGAATCTTTGCAAATTCCCTTAAGTTACGTTAACTGGTGTTCAGGTCGTAACATCCAATTCCTTGTCTTGTTCTGCAAATTCAACAATCACAACTAAAGGGCCAAGGAAGCAGATCCAGAGAAATCATATTCTCAGTTAGTAGACTATGGAATTAATGATTTTTTTCTTTCCTGTGCCACCATGAAGACAAGCAAAATTCCAGACTAAAGTTTAGTCACCTGATTATAACCAAGTGATCTTTTTCTGGTATTCTCTGCATTCCTGAAGCACAGTTTTATGAAAGCATTCCTTTAGCTTGAAACATGGTGTGCTCAACATAGCACATCTGTCCTTAAGGCTGTATGATTATGCCTTTCCTAGAACCTAGACAACACATTCCATCCACAGATCTCAAAGAAGTTTACAAAAGTAGATATATGTCACTGACAAGCATTTGTCTCATGTCCCATGATGTCAAAATTGCATGCACAGTCTTGTCGTTAAACAAAGTGTTATGTATCACACAATGAACACTGATAACACTGCAAATAATCTTTCTGGTCTGAAGGCATTGTTTATCTTTTTTTCATTTTTGCAAGTGAATATTTCTAGAATGGGAGCACATCTATCCACCTAAGAGTATACACATTCGGCTTCTGCTAAGAGAAAAATACATATTAATGAAAGTATTAAAGTAAAAAAAATTAAAAAACAGTGTTTATTCTGTTAAACAATAGAAAAATTCTTATGAACTACTGATACTGTCATTGAACTGGAGAGAGTTTGAGAACAAGCTTGCTCTGGCTTTTCACCCTATGATTTGGAATCTGCTCACAGTACTGCCAGCTTAACCAAAAAGGATTAACTCTCATATCCAACTGAGAACACAGATAATTCTCAGTAATTGGTAAAAAATGAAGATGAATGGGGCTGAGAGATAAGGAGCAATTAGCTCATCAGCAGTTACAGCTGTGCACTCAATCCGGATCCATCTCTTGAGTCTCGGCCCCTTTTAAAGAACCCAAGCAGAATAAACACAGGACACCCCTCCCAAAAAATTGTCGTACCTGCCCATCATTCCTCTCTCTTCCATTTTATTTCCATGCTATACAAAGACACCTGTCATAGCATTCTGTGTAAATTACTACCTCTCCCAGGACTTGTGTCTACAGCCAATCTTCTTTTGCACTGAAAAAAAAAAACGGGGGTGGGAGGAGAAAAGAAAAAAAAAGAAAGGAAAAAAAATACCCCACAAAACCCGGAAACTAAATGACTACTGTAGACACTCTTAAGTTCCCTGTCAATCGTTTCATTATAGCAGCATCATCTGTTTGAAAATATAAGCAATTCCCTCATCTAATTATAGGGAGGATTTGAGGTTCATTAACATTGCCAAGGCAGAGAATCAGATGTGCAACTGCAGAGCTGTGCTCAGTGGCCTGCATTCTCTGTTTCCTTTTATTTGCTTTTTCAAGGTCTCCAAGACTTTTTCCTGAAACCATAAAAGTAATTCTTTCCTTCAAAATAGACACGTGTGTTTAGAAAAAGGAAATGACTGCATTTTGTACTGTTCTATTATTGGGCAAGGTCACTGGAGAAAAATAATTTCACCTAAATAATTTTATCTCTGATTCTGGATTAAAATAATAATAATAATCGTAGTATGCAAGCAACTGTTACATTTGAACAACAGATCACAGGAAACTTTGCATTTGTCTCACAATTTTAAATATTGCAAAGTAATGTGGATGAATAGGAAACCTAACACGACAAGAAAACCCCTTAATTTTCAACACATTTTGTGGTTGTTTATGGATTAACATGCTCGCCAAGTGTAAAATGTTGCCTTGTATTTCCTAACTGTGTTTAGAAACCAAGAACACCAAAGTCTTCAAGATTGCTTCACTTCCTTAAAGAAATAATAGCACTTTTTTTTTTTTTTTATGAATGTAGTTTAAACAATGACATTTTCTTGGGACATCTGTTTTGAGATCACATTTTGAATAGATATGAACTCATTTCCTACTAAGCAAGTAATTTACTATTGTTGATAGTTGTTTACAAGTTTTATGAGTCAGATTTTAGCAAGTGGCAAAGGTCTTTACAAATACTTTGAGTATTCCCTAAAGTGTATGCATAGTCTTTTCATTATATAAAATGTTTGGGAAGCAAAAGTATATGGGCTGTTCTTCGCTTCCTACCAAGTTATAGATAGCAAAGCCTAGCTCACAGAAGGAGCTTTAAATATATTTATTTTCAAAGGCTTCTTTCTATCTTTAGCTGTTGCAGGTTAATGAAGTTTGATAGCGGGGCAATAAGTACTTAAGCAGGAAAGAAATAACTGAGCTGCTCTACCTTTCTATTGCTTTGGAATATTAGAAGGTAAATATACAACTAATTCTAATAATATCTTAAGATGCTAGTATAACAAAGAGCAGAACCTCTGCAATGAAATTTAACATTTGACCTTGTCACTCTCTTTAACTGTGCAATTAAATGCAATAAACTGTGCAATAAAAAAAAAATACACACACAAAAAAACCCAAAACAAACCACAGAGCCTAATTTTTTTATTTAATTTTTTTTTTGGTTGCTGCCACACAGAATTCATTTTTTAAACAAAACCACAGCAATTTATCTATCCTGTACGCTGTATGTAGAATTGCCACTAAAAAGAACCCAAGACATTTTTTCTTCTTATCTGCAATGTAGCTCATATCAGCCAAGCTGTCACAAGACAGTACTTGATATAAACAAGAGATTGCAAAGACATCTCAGTAATCAATATTAGGATGGCTACAGTATGGAAGCCCCAACCACTGCATATCATTTGTCTCAGCATCTATTTCTATGACCAAATGAAGCATTAATTCAAATCATAAATCTATGGTGATTTAAATCTGGGAATGAGCACCTGCCTGCTTTAATGATTTATTTTGTACATTTCAGTAAGCAGGAGATTTGTCCATATGAACTGACAGGTCACCTTCAGATGCCAGTAGCAGACTGTTTATCACCATGCAGACTAGCATCTCATCTTAGCAAGTAAATATTAAACTAAAAGAATCCAATTGATTGTGGATGGGGAAGAAAGGCGTTGCAGCCATATATTTTACTCAGTGTGCTAATACCTCACTCTGATTCCCCTGTAATTTCTCTTTCCTTTTTTTTTTCTTTCTTTTTTTCCCCCCTTCTAAAATGATAATTCTGGTAGGACGATGCAAGCTCAAGGTTATCAGCAAAACTGAGGGATGTAAAATAATTACTTATTAGTAACACTGGCTTCCTGTAAGTCCCTTCACACACCAACCTTTTGGCCACTGCTTCGAAGGACTGAATTATTAAATTTGTGTAGTTATTTTGTATAATTAAACAATGTTCATCTACAAAAATGAATTTTATAATTCACATTAAACATCTGAATAAAACTAAAAAGCAAGATAATTCAGAAGCAAACCTGACAGTTCAACTCAAGAGCCCATATTTTATTTATCTTCTTTTACATAGGCACTGTAACAGCCTAAGAACATGGCATGATCAATAAATGTACACTAATATACTATAAAGTCTATTACATGTGGGCTAAGATGTTTGAGTTAAGCTTTTAGCCTGGTTGGTTAGGTTTTTTGTTCCCTTTCAGGCTGGTCAGGCACGTAACACGATTTAAAATACAAACCAAAATCAGGTTACTTTCTTTTGTTTTATTTCTTCCTCCTGTCAACATTCAGTAACATAATATTTCAAAGTCATGCCTAACAAGCCATAATTTAAAGCACTAATAGGATATGGACTTGATAGTAGTTATTAGAAAAGACATAAATAAACATCTGAAAAAATGCAGGGGGAAAATAAAACCACATACTTACTACAAAGCAACACCTTTGAAATACAAGTTCTTGTCAAGATCACAGAATCACAGAATCAGAAACCCCCCTGCCATGGGCAGAGACACCTCGCACTAAACCATGTCACCAAAGGCTCTGTCCAACCTGGCTGTGAACACCACCAGGGATGTAGCATTCACAACTTCCTTGGGCAACCCATTCCAGTGCAAAATGCAACTAATAAGTACTTAACTCCTAACGAACCTAATAACTCCCTGGCATTAGTAGCAGTAAGAATCACTTCACTGATTCCATAAGTACACCGGACCCTAGATACGGCTCACTACAAAAGAAACAAATGCAAACTGGTTTTGAGAAAAAAACATAGGAGGAGTACGGCTCCAGACTGCACAGACAAGCACAATGTATGTCAAGAACAATTCCTCGTGGAATGGAGACAGCTGAGATGCTTTTCACTCTACTCAGAAGAAGCATTTTTTTCTGAACATAATGAACTCAATTCTTCATTCAGTTAAACTGTGAAATTAAGTTAACAAGTAAGTTAGGGGGCTGAGAGGAAATTTTGACAATGGCAGTAAATAATGTTGCTTTGCTAACTTTGCCTTACCAAAATAGCTAGAATCTAAAACAGGGAAAATTATTAAGCTGTGTAAGAGCAGATAGTTATCTAAATTATGTCACAAATAATGATTTTAAAAGATTTTTTTCCTTTTTATTCCAGATACTCCATCCACTCTCCTACAAAATACTTCATGTGGTTTAGATGTTGATTATCTGTTAACTTTTCCATTTCCGTGGATGTAAAAGTGCTTTTCACTGGAACTTCCAAGAAGAATAACAATTCCATAATTCAACATTTGAACGTTGTATTTCATATGATTCATTTATCAAAATCTGAAATTCAAACCTAAACTAGCTTCTATCTACTTTATCCTCCCAGCTTGCACTTATATTTTTCACTCTTTCTTATTACTTCACTTTTCTTCCTGCACCTTAGGGGCCACATGATCCTTCCAATTCATTTGTACCTGTCTCTTCTTCCAGATTTCAGACACCTGCTCTCAACCCTGTCCTGTGTTCTCTCCTAGAGAAAAATTCTTCCACTAATATTCTAGTGACTGAATGTGCTGGTGTTATCTGTGTGCCTACACACTCATTTAAGACTATTTTCTTCACCATCAAGACTTTGTTTTAAGCCTTTCTTTAAAAGAAAAGAAACCTGGCCCTCTCTTTAATGCAGTAATGCATACATATTGTTATTTAGAATGGAGTGTGCCTAGGTAAACCAGTTCTTTGAACTGCAATTCACATTATTTCTAAATAATAGCCTACCCTTACCTACTGAACTGCACAGAAACACTGTTCACATACACATTTATTTATGTTAAGGCTAGTACATAAGTCTAAGAATCATTTCAAATATATTTATGAGATGAAAAGGCAAAAAATAAAACTAAAGAACCGAAATAGAAACAAACAAACAAAAAAATCCTATCTTAAGCCATTTTATTCCAATATACACTGATCTTGCCTGCAGTCTTCTGAACATGCCTGTTTGTCATTGAATTTCTGTTGCTGAGTTAATACTGTTTCAACATGATAAAAGGAGCCAATACAATGAAATGGCATAACAAAACATTTTACAGCAGACACACACAGATGATTAAAGATTTAATCATCAACAACAAAAAGTTATTCTAGCTTTGAAGTATACTTTAGCAAAACAAATTGTCTAAACAAATAAATAAAGTATACTGAAACAATTCTGTCTGCGAAAGAACAAGAGTTGCTGATGGCTGCTTAAGAAATGGAAAAACCTGTTAACTACATTTTAAGAATATGTTTATTAAAATAAAATATGATAGGAACTGCAGAGCATGGCAATTTATTGTGTATGCATGTTTTCCTTTTGTCACAGGGCACACGAAAGTATGAAATATTTTGCTTTCAAGCTTGTGTTCTGAATTACCTAAAGTCGATACCCAGCACACTGAGCAGGAGACATTGTTAAATTTCACTTTGACACCATCATCTGTCACCCCACCTGTACTTTGAAAAATGAACTCTAAGCAATCAAACCACTTTCTTTCACGGAAAATATTAACTGGACTCTGCAAAAGTAACCTGCAAAGAAAAGAATGTTTTTGTAATAGTAACAGAAATGCTGAAAGCTGGTATAAAGGTCAGATACAAAATAAAACTAAAAACAGCAAGAAAAAGAGAACAAATATGCAACTTCTTACACCAAATCAAGGATTTCAGAAGGAAGTTCAGAAGGATCACCATTTTAATAAAATATCAGATCATTATGGACAAGTAATATAATAATGCTGTGTCTGAGACTTACCAACACTTGAATTTAGATCTCCATTTTCAGAGTCTGCTCCATGCTGGTTATTATTTGCATGATAGTTGGACATAGCTTCCAGTTTAATTTTTTTCACTTTCATTGCTTCTGCTATGGCAGCATTGGTGGCAGCTGCTGCTGCTGCAGCTGCTGCTGTCAGGCCTGCAAATAAGAATGAAAAAAATTTAATATAAATTATTCTATGATTCTTCAGTATTGTAAGAACTAAAACTGTTAATTCTTCCTTCATGCTTCCTATATAATGAACAGAGAACATTGCAGAATATTATTCCTCTTGTTAGATTTAAAATCTATTAGTTTTTAAACGCAAATTTTTTCACATCATATTTAGATATTTAGTTTCTCCTATATATCCAACTAGATCTTAAATTGGTATCCAGTAACTGCAGTCATAATACAATCATAACTAACTGCAGCTATACATCCTCTCAGAAATCTAACTTAGTTTCGAAATGGTGTCTTCAGTATCTAGCTATGAATAGGTGAACATGTACATAAATGTACTTAGAAAAAGGAAAAAAAACCACCACCAAACCTTTAGATCTCAAATGTTTGACATGCTAAAGAAAACAGAAAAAAACGGGTCTACAGTTTCTATTTATAAGTAACAGATGACATTTCTTTCTCATTTCACACATAACAGAGTAAGAAGATGTGGTCATTTTAGGAAACGTTTTTAGAAGAAATGTTAGTAATGCAGAACATTGGTAAAATACTTCTTTTGCTTTCCCCAAACTTCAAGGCATTAAGGTATTTATCAGTGAGAAGAGGAATTATTAAACCCATTTAATCCTAATCCCAAAGCCACCTTCAGACAATCCAAGTGCTCTTACTACCAAACCAAATTTCTGTCATTCAGCAATTTACAAGAATGTTCTACAGAAATGAGAACATTTTCCTTGTCAAAAGCAATTAGGCAAATGGTCCAGTGTTCAAAACTCAACATTAGATACAGACTTTAATCAAAGTCACAGTATAAGTTTTTGCCTGAGGCAAAATAATTCTTATGTGGTCCCCAAACTGTCCTGCTACCCACTTAGGTTCCTTTGCCCCAGCCTGGATGATAGCAGACAGAAATCGTTCCCAAAACTTCATAAGAGCTCCCTATCCCACATGATTGATTCAGGGGACAGAGGTGGGAACTAAAGAGAATTAAATGTAAGAATGAAAGAGAAGGCATTATATCAGGTAAATTTTATGCAATTATGCAACCTCAGCCTGTGATGCCACAAGAGGAGAACAGACCCTCAGTCACTCTTAATCAAGATTCTTGGCCTGACCACACAGAAGGACTGAAAAAACTCAGTGTAATTAGTTTAAAGGTGCCTGCTGTCTGATTTTAAGCTACTTGGAGAGGTGTGAAGTCTCATGGATCTCAAGAGGAATTAACTCCACAATTTACTATTCTAGGGGGCCAAGGCTGCTGCCCAGCATAGGAGAGGTGCAATTTAGCAGGAAAGACCAAATAAGCAAATAATCCCAGGCTGCTGAGGCAAATATTACTAGCATCATTGCTGCCAAGGGCCTCTTGTTGTCTCCTTTGACCCCTGAAATGGAAAACGAGTTCACTCTTGCCATGTTTTCAGCTAGTGATGGGGAGGGACAGAAGGCAAAATCCAGTGGGAAGAAGGCAGAAGGTGGGTATCAGGAAAGCATTGAGGGGGCATAAGAAGTGCCTTTGAATACATTGTGGGTTGCTTTCCTTTATTACTTTGCATGATCGCATAAAGATTAGCAAACAGCTCCAGCCTCCCAACCCTCCTCACAGGCTGACTTCTAACGCCTCCAAATGCAATGAGAATTACCAAGTATGTGATAATTACATATTGTATAGGCAGATCAATATTATTTAGAAAATGGCTATTTCAGGTAGAAGAAGATGTACCAAAGCCAAAAATCAAATCAGAAGGTGGATAAATACAAGGGCTTAATTTTATTTTAGCTTCTGCTACTATTATAAATTGTACATGTTCTGGTCTTAAAAAGGTATTGACAATAACATGGATTGCTTCCAATTATATTTTTACTTTAGAGGAAGGATATGAAGCTATACATTATACAAATTTAGTTACAGCCCCTAAATTAGGCCACAGAAAAAGGGATGGTGCACCTCTGAACTTCGGTTTGCATCCTGTGTTCATTAAGCAATACAATAACCTATACTTCCTTTTGAATATCCATCACTGACAAGCTAAAACCAGCATCTTTAAGGAACAATCCTTCAGAGGAATATTCAAACACAATATAACCAATGAATACAACTCAAAGTTTTGGTTGCGACTTGACTTTTACACCAGCAGTTTTTTATATATATATACATATTTCACAACTTCTTTCTTTAGGACCTTGAGAAAATTTTCAAGGTAAAGCAGTTTTACACCAGCACTTTTACACCATTTACTAAAGTAAATACCATATTAAACAGACACTGGACATAGGACTCGTGAGTCTGCCTGTAAATACGTCTCACTGGGGCAATGACCCGGTTGCAGAACTGCTGAAATACAAACTCTCTTTTGCTACAAAATTTGCACCAAACCAAAGTAGGGCATAATGCTTCTCTCTAAACAAAACTATAACCTTTGGATAAGGACTGCAAAACTCAAATCCAGACTGTTTAGTTCTGTATTATGATTTTCACAAGATAATGCTTGTGATAATAAATGATAATTTAAAAAAGCAGAAATTAAACTACTAATTTCATTCCTTCTCTCCTGCAACCACATAAGTGATTGAGATGATTGCTATACAGCAATTAATTTAAAATATACAAATCTGAAATGCATGCCTCATATAAGCACTGGTGTGAGTGTGTGCGGGGGGGAAATGTGAGTAAGGAACAATCCTCAGAATTATCGCTTAATGTCATTCCTCACAGCAATTCCAACATAGAGCACAGCTTCTGTTTTACTTTTCTCCTATCACTTGACTCACAATATAGCAAAGCAAGTGGCAAGGAAGATCCTGAGCCAGTTACTAGAGCATTATAATCACTGGTGCACTCACTATACTGTGGTATGGTACAAGAGAAAACTTTCTCTCTAGCACAGGGCCTGACCCATCTCACTTATGTGACTAGCACAGGCACCCAAATATATTCTAAACAGAAGAGGTTAATAAGCTGTTATATATCGATATGCATATTTTGAAGGACTAAACTTTAAAGTTGGGTAAATACTTGGGATTTTTTTTTTAAATTGTTATTAAAAAAAAACGCTTTTTCACCTAAACATTATTTAACATCACTTTCCTCTACAAACAAGTAGGCAAGGAATTTCTGAGGTGCACACTTTTCTACAATAAAGAATTCTTATCTTCAAATATGAGACAACCAGAAGTCACCTATAAAGCCAACTGAAATAAAAGAAGTAAGTAGCACACCAAACAGACACTTAAGATACTTTTTATTTTTACAAACTATTTATTTGAACAGTTAAAAGTATCCAGGCCAAAACATTCAATGGATTAAATTCAATGGGTAGTTGTCATTAATATTCTGAAATTGGTAAGTTGTTTATGTCTGGCATTCTTCCTGCTGATTATGCAGTGAGACAGGCAGCTTTATAAATATCTCATCACTCCATCGTCACACAAATTTCATCGACAGTGCTCATGCACAGCTATTAGCAATATGAATCTAACCATTACAAGAGGAAAGAAAATCGAACATGTGGCATTAATACGCAGTCCTGGTTCCTAACCATCTGATAGGCAGATGGTGTAAAGCGGATTCTCCAGCTGAAATGAAGGGGCACATCATTTAAAACCTTGTTTGCATTCTAACTGATATCAGTGCCATATTGATATACATGATACATCATGGCAGTATTTGAACAATCTAGTCTGTTTCAGTCATAAATGTTTACAGCCTTGTTTTTTATCTTCAGAAGCATGTTCTGAAGAGCATATTTTTAATTTATGAAACCTATTGTTTACTTCTGTTGAACCAGATTAGCAAAGAGCAGGAATATTAAATTACCACAACCACAGCAGTATAACTAAGATGGATGAATAAAGTATGTTTTTTCAATAAAATATGTTAGTAAAGGAATTAAAAAATTAGCCTAGACATTTTATGCATTAAATACATTTATTCAGTTAAACCTTACAGCTTTTTTCCCATGTGACATACTCAGAACTTTAATGCTTTATAAAGCCATCCATTTAAATCTCTTACTGTGTGCAATTAATCTTGTCCAACAATTCAACTCAAAAAGAAAACATCAGAAAGTTCAATTCAACCATCACGCTTCTGAAGTAATCTCTGTATTGCTGACAGTTCCTATAGACTCATCAGCAGAAGTCTGTTCAAGGTGTCTTGTAGGAACCATATGAATTTGAATTACAGCTCAATTGAAAGCTCTCCAAGCCTTAGTAGGAACTCAGGAACAAGAAGCAGAACACCAAAAGAAAGCGTGAATGCTCCTTTCCTACAAAGACCTTCTCTCTTCTGTCACCAGATTACTTTGGCCTGTTGGGTGTGTTTGTAGCTGTTAATTATGTTAATAAAGTTGCAGCCTGCTGCCTCTGCCAAATATAATCATAAGCTTTCTCCTGCCAAGTTCTAGTCTAATTTACACCCGTACAACTCTACTGAAGTCAGAATTTCGTGGGTGAGAATGAGACCAGAAGTATGCCCAGTATGTGTGGTCTCTAATGCTGAAAAATGAGCGAATGAAATGGAAAGCCATGACAAAAATACCATAGCATCTTCAGAAAACAATTCTGGTTTAAAAGTAAAACAACTGAAAGAGCTGTCATATATCATGACAGATTTTAAAAATGTGTATGAATTATTACTGGTCAGCACTAAATCACATCCAGGGTTTCCGCCTTTCAACAAATATTATTCTCTGCTCTTAAAACTTTTCGATGTCATAAGCAGCTTCCACACCCTATTTTTGAAGGAAAAAAAGAAAAGGACCTATAAGTGTAACTTTTTCAGCCTCAAATATGTCTCAAAATACACATTTTGAAATTATATGCCTAAACTTGGGCTGGGACACCTTATAAAATTAAGTATTTGATCTTACTTCCCTTTTCCTTCATATAACTTCATACTTATCAACACATAAAGAAAAATCCAGTAATATATATATACATATTTCACAACTTCTTTCTTTAGGACCTTGAGAACATTTTCAAGGTAACTTAACTTTGCCAAGGTTGAAAACCAAAATACACCTGTTACTATTTATTTCACTTACTTGCTGGAAAGCTCATTCTGCAGAAATGCTTTATTCATTGAATGGGAGGAGGTCCAAATCTCATCTAAATTCTAAGAGAACTCCTTTCATTGCTGCAAATTAATGCTTAATCTTTTTTCTTATACTTTATTTCAATGGTACTGACTTGAAAATAATTCATGTCTTTTCTTGACTTAATTCCAAATTTCGTATTGAGGTTCTTTCTTAGGCAAAATTCTTACTAAAATATGAAAACTCCGCCTGAGAAAGAAAGGCAGGGTTACCTCCTAAGACTTGACCCTGATCACTGCAGATTATTGTACTGGTTTGATGTGTTTCAGCAGCTGAGGTACAAGGTTTTGGTATCTTGCTATGCTGTTGCGCAGTTTCTTCAAATGGAATAAGATCCTAACCTTAGTCTCTGATCTAATGGGTGTTTTATATAGTGTGATACATAAAACAAGAAGGCAAAAGCTATCTGCAGGAGGACAGAGGTCTGATTACATAGACTGGATTGCAGAAAAGGGAACTTCATGCTACACCGTAATGTTCTGCTAAAATATACTAAGTTTCCTTAGTAGCATTCTTTATGTATAATGTAGGTCTGGAATCTTACAGCTATCCAGAAGTCTTACTTCTGTTAAGCTGCCTGGATTGATCAAATACAACAATATTGATATACCCTAAAAAGTTCATTACCTGCTATTTTGGGATAATCAAGAAATTCCTGTCTGGCCATTCTAGCTGTATTTTCCTGCTCAACTTGCATGGTTCAACACAAAGTGCTCATCCAGACAGCTTTGTAACATCATTAAAAGACCTATTATTAAAGGAGTCATGTAAAAAAAGAGTGAAATAACTAACGGCACTTTAGATATTGTTAAATAAGGAATACTTACAAAAATTCAGCCCCATGTAATCTGGTTTAGACTAGTACAACAAAAATGAAATTGCCAGTCTTACACTGAGAGAAAAACAGTGTATGTGAGGCTCAAACCATCTGTTGTTCATCAGACTAATCAGACCTTTTTCCTATAACTATCCCTAAATTGCAATATGAATTTTGAGGTCTGGGTATTTCATTTAAAATAAACAAGTAACAGAGCTAAATTTCCACAGCAATCTTCAAATCTAAGAATCTTTTTACTTGCAATGTGTTCCTGCAATTAATAACACAGCTGCAGAAATAAAACATTGACCTTGAAAGAAGTAGTGTCTTCTTGATTTGTTTTGTTAAAAGTAGACAAAACTTAACATTAAGACTGTATTTTCTGAATGAGAACTACTGGCAGGTTCAATAATGCTGAAAAAGAATGTGCAAGTATAATTATTTTATCATTAATATTTGCCATTTATGGAACTGATGGGTTTACTTTTTTGTGTGGTTTTTTTTGTTGTTTTATTTATTCCTTTGTACTGAAGAGTAAGAAGGGAAATCATAAAGTGCATTTCAAATACCACAACAAAGTACTAAATATTACAGCTTAACAGGGGTTTATAGTCTGTGAATTTATTATTGGCTTGGTGCAATTGTGACAGAATTAAACAACGTAGACTGTGTAACTGCCTGGCTATATTGTACTTTTCAGCAACAGTTAAAAATCCTACTGAAATGCATACAGCATCACTACAATACAATTAAGAGAGAACATTCCTTCTTAAACAACAGTCATCTTTTCAAAAGCAATAGATCCTCAGTTCTCATTCAGTCTGTTGCATTATTCATTTCATGTGCAACCTCATGCTGGACCATAAATTGTTACTTTATCTAATCAAAGGCGACTTAACTCCACAGAAGGTCAAAGGTTTAATTTTGTGAAGTATTATCTTACGCTATGAGTTTAACGGAAAAATAGAAGAAGAAAAACAGCCAAGAAACTGGTAATAAATGAACCTTTATTGCCTCAGGCATTGGCCTAGTTAATAAACTTTCATTGAAGGTTTCTTTCAACTGTTATGGACAATGAGGTAAAAAAAATCTTAAATTACAGCCATGTGTGACTTTTAAAGCAGGCATTCTTTTTTATCTCAACCTCCCCAGCTTTGGAAAAAGACAAAGAGATTGTCTTCAATTTCTTAACCAAAAATGTATGCTTCTAAACGGATGAAAAAGTGCAGATCAAGCCATTTTAAAAGCAGAGGTCAGCTTTGAACAGTATAAAAAAATACTTTTCCTGACGTGTCGAGTCTTGATCCACAATCTCTTTAACCGAATAGCATGCAATTTCCCACCCCCCAGAAAAAAAAAGTATGCGGGAAGGGAAAATATATACACTAACAATATATTATGCTAACAATGATGCTTGGTTTCTAACACACTTTCTGTTTTACATTTGCATTGCTAGGATGCAATAATGGCTCTTGTTTAAGAGAACAACTTATTATGGGAACAACTTCCCTGCACTTTTTGCAAACAGAAGTTCCTTTCTTCTTTTTGTGTGTATTATCCACGTTCTTACAACACTATTCTAGCTGTTATAAGAAATTAGAAAGTTTAAAATAGTGACAGTTACTGGCAGTTACTGGTGATTCCGTTAATTTTCTTGATTTAACATTATTTGATTTGAGTGACTACAATATCTTTTATTGACATATTCTTTGAGTCCACTTTAGAGAAGTGTACTTGAATTTAAGTTTTACACTCAAAACCAGTGAGAAAATCATTAGTATTTATTAAAAACTTAGCTCTTTAGTCTAATTTATAACTAGACGTACACAATGAATTTAATTGTAACACTGCTACAATTCAAAAACACTGAAAGGACATGTTCATGCCTGTAACAGCAGTAATGCAGCTAAATACTCATAATCTTTCAACCAGCAGGAGCTTTTGTAGGTTTTTTTTATAAACTAATCCACAGCTTGACACAGATCCTGGGATAATGGCACACAGTTCTTTGATTAAACCAATATCTAAACACTGTCGAGGAAGCCCGATGGCCCCATGGAAGTATGTCTCCCTACAACTTACGAGCTCAGCCTTGCAAACAGAATTTCCAAATTCTTTCCAATAGACCCAGCACAGCCTAAATGCCTAATCATGTGTATGAAATTTAACTTATTCACATGTATAAATATTTGTGGCATCAGAACAAGCTCAGAATAAAATGAGATTTTAGAGTAGACCACAGTGGCTTGAGCTTTTACACCCTTCAGGTGGGATGGATGTGCTCACAGATGGAACTGTTCTCTGCACTGGGTACCCACACTGAAGAAACAGCCCACCGATACTTACTCAATGTGGTATCAAAGACTTTCTGGCCATTTTGGATGTGGTCCCAAAGCAACATTTTTCCCCAAAGAAACCAAGATTAGATTCTGACTTTCAGTGCACATGAACAGTCAGCAACAAACTTATTTCAGTCTCCTGCCTTCCCCAAGAACTGAAACCAGCATTAATCGTACAGAGAGAAAGAAAGAAATTCATGGCTTTAGCTGTGAACAGTTACCTTCCCTAAGATAAAATATTACCACAGCTGCTCATTAATGCATTTTCAGTAAACCTTTAAAATATAAACTAATCTCTCAAGACAATTTAAATAAAAGTTTTCATAGGATTATTCATTAACAGCATAAGAATATGCTATGTGTATAAGTAAAAAATTCTTTAAAGAACAATTTTGACTGTTGTGTCATATTTCGCTTAAAAGTAAATATTGTTTCCCACCTTGCAAAAGTAAACAGAAACCTTTATATTATGATATATACTGAAAAATTCTGCAATATTCTTCTGATTGCCTCTCTGTATTTGCAGTATGCAAAACAGGTGGCCAAGCATTATAATGACAGAAGTCAATAAAACACTGGAAAAAAAATTCCAGAAACCCACTGGTTATTTCAAGGCATATATGCCACTGTTCTAACATAGAGAGCTGGGGAAGAGAATTTTCCATGTTTCAAAATGTAAAGAATTCACCTGTAAGGGTCAGGAGAGTCCTCTCTCCTCCTCCATCTCTCTATTCATTTGAAGTGTTGCAACTTCAAGAGCTATACTGTGGCTTTGGGGCTCTTTTTTTTTTTTTTTTTTTCCCTTTTTTAAGTTTCGTCAGATCCATTATGCATTATGCTGCGCCAGAGGCAAGGCACGGGGCTAAATGTACTATTACAGCACAGTGATAGCAGGGTATTGTACTGTGATGCAGAACTGTGATACTGTACAAAGTAGCTGTGATAATGACTTACAGAGAACACTGCACAGTCCTGTTTTCAGATGAAAAGGCAGTCAATTCTTACTGACAGTCCTCTCTCACCTACATGCTCTACTTGTTGCACCAGGTAACACTAAATCCTATGGGCACACTGAGTGCCATTCAAGGCACTAGACAAATCACACTATGGTGGCCTCTTACAGTGGAAAACACACATCTCTCTTTCCAATACAAACTGTGGCATGCCAGTGGGATGATGGGCACTTCTGTCTTGTCCCAGTACTCAATGAATTGCTGAATTAACACCCCAAGTGAAGGGAGCTCTCTCAAGCCCACAGTGTAATCACAAAGTAACTTCTCTAAGTACTTTTGTACCCCAGAATTGCCTGATACTAAAAAAGTAAACATCTGAAGACTGCTAACATCGTTGAAGGGGAACACATTGTATTTATAATGCATATATAATATTGTAGTTGGTTGTAATATGAAAGCACACACGCAGTAACTTTTCTACAGTTCCTATCATATTGATATACCATATCATTCCTATCATATTGAGAAGGACTTGGGGGTGTTGGTTGATGAGAAAATGAACATGAGCCGGCAGTGTGCGCTCGCAGCCCAGAAAGCCAACCGTATCCTGGGCTGCATCAAAAGGAGCGTGACCAGCAGGTCGAAGGAGGCGATCCTGCCCCTCTACTCTGCTCTCTTGAGACATCACTTGGAGTACTGTGTGCAGTTCTGGTGTCCTCAACATAAAAAGGGCATGAAGCTGTTGGAACAAGTCCAGAGGAGGGCCACAAGGATGATCAGGAGACTGGAGCACCTCCTGTATGAAGACAGGCTGAGAAAGTTGGGGCTGTTCAGCCTGGAGAAGAGAAGGCTGCATGGAGACCTCATAGCAGCCTTCCAGTATCTGAAGGGGGCCTACAGGGATGCTGGAGAGGGACTCTTCATCAGGGCCTGTAGTGACAGGACAAAGGGTAATGGGTTCAAACTTAAACAGGGGAAGTTTAGATTGGATATAAGGAAGAAATTCTTTACTGAGAGGGTGGTGAGGCACTGGAATGGATTGCCCAGGGAGGTTGTGAATGCTCCATCCCTGGCGGTGTTCAAGGCCAGGCTGGATGAGGCCTTGGGTGGCATGGTTTAGTGTGAGGTGTCCCTGCCCATGGCAGGGGGGTTGGAACTTGATGATCTTAAGGTCCTTTCCAACCCTAACTATTCTATCATATAATTATAGCCTATATAATAAAAACCTGCAGGCATTTGTAAATTCAGATTTTCATACATGCTACCAAAAGGCATAATGTTTGTAACTGACAGCTGACTGTTACCATTGTCTACCTCATTATGGACAAATATTTAAAGCTCACCAAACATGCAAGCATAAGGGGTTCCTAACATTGTCTTCGGCAGAAACCCAAGAAATCATCATGATATCATGTGTAAATGAGACATTATACGTATATTGCTAGCAATACTCTGTAAAAGAAATTTTATGTTTCCATGCTCAAGTTTGTCTTGTCAATCAACAGACAAAATACGATGACAACAGTTATTTCACAGATATGCCATTTTGTAGGGAGAATTAGATTAACATTTGCAGCAGAAAATTTAATTAGTCTTTTCTTCAGCCATTAATGAACAGGCTATCAACAGATTAGGATTTTCACAAATATATCTGTTACTGGAAATCACTCTCCTCCACCTTGTCAACATTTGCACACGCCTGAGATGGGACATGTGTTTTATAATTTCTCATTCCTCTGGGTTATGACCTTCTTTCTTATCATTTCTAAATTCCAAGTTTTAGACTTATCTGACATTCAGACTGGCAAGATGGACTGCACATTTCGCACAAAGTGAGTTATAGAAATAACTGACGAAAACTTAATTAGCATTTGGGTAATAGCTCACCTTTTTTTTTATCCCAGCCACGAATAACCTAACTTTAACCAACTGAAAGATGCAATCTCAATACTTAGCAATGAGAGTATCAACACTCCAATGCAGACAATGTTTCTAATTTTTAAAGTAAAAATATGCATAGCTCGTACACTGTATATGTAGTTCTCTGGTACTTTCTAGATATTAGTAGTCTTCAACACTGTAACACTTCAACACTATAGACTAATATTTTCAGCATGAAACATTTGAAAAAATGGGATAGGAGCATTGTTGATACTTTACCTTAGAAATCAGAACATTGTTCTAGTGAATGGATACTAATGGTGACGTGAAGTTACTTTGGAAGTCACATAGATAGCTAATAAGATTGCAAGAATAAAGTGTTGATTATCATCATTTGCCATTACACAGCCCAAAGAGCTAGGTGGCCATTTCCCAAAGTGAAATGAAGAACATATTACCTCTGAAATATGCCAAGTGAACTGCTAATGTGCAAAACTCTAAACTTTTTTTGGCATGCATAAAATTCAGAAGCAGTGAAGAGAAATTACTGGATTTGTTGCAATTCCTTACACTGAATTGCTCAATTTCTTTAAAACTCAGTTCTTAATCCTGTTTCAAACCACATGCTCAGTTTTGAAAACATGGGAATTAACTTTTTCGAAGGATGCAGAACAAGTGGATGTAATTCTTGATTCACAGCCCATAAAATTAAGGAAATCTTTTCTGCCAGTGGTTCAAGACATTTATGAGACATTTCTAGCATTCTCTTTGTTTGTTCTGTTCTTTAATTAGCTGTATTAGCCACATGCCATATTTCTTTGCCAAGCCTGAAAAAGAGTAGTTCCTCTACCTAACAAAAACAATTTTCAGTGGTAATAACAGGCCACAAGAGAACTGTGTTTTACCTTAGCTGCCTGCTAACCAATGGGTGGAATACAGTGATATTTCACTAATAAAGGTACATGAATCAACAGGACTCTGTCCTTCCGGCAACAATATTTAATAAAGATGCTGTATCATTTACAGCAACATTCCTATATGAGGTGTAGTATCATGATCAAATCTGAAAAGTGTACACGCACTTGTATTTACATTTTTCTCTCTTTGCCATTGACATCCTCCCCTTCTCAGCTACAGAAAACACATTTCAAAAGTGGCACTATAGCATTGTTTCAACTGACCATGTTTTTTGAAGAAAAATACTTACAAGTAGACTTTTTCCATTCTCAAGGGTTTTTTTAAGAAAGCTGACATGGCAAGAAAACTTTAGTGAAATCTCCTACTTTCCGTGGAAACTGCTGCCATTCAAGCATAAGTGATTGATATTCCTCATATGAAAGAGCATGAAATACAAAATGAGTTACAAAATGGCTTCAGTGCATGGAAAAAAGATTGCCTCTTACAATGTTGATGAGACACAAGAATTTTGGATGAATTCACACTTCCAATCTCCCAAATGAACAGTTTGTTGACATTTCTACACCAAACTAACAGAACACCAGAAAATCAAATGTATCCTGGGCTGCATTAAATGAAGCATGACCAGCAGGATGAGGGAGGTGATTCTGCCCCCTCTACTCCACTCTCATGTGACCCCACTTGGAGTACTGTGTCCAGCTCTGGAGTCCTCCACACAGAAAGACATGGACCTGTTGGAGTGGGTCAAGAGGACGGCCACAAAAATGATCAGAGGGATGGAGTACCTCTCCTATGAGGAAAGGCTGAGAGAGTTGGGGTTGTTAGCCTGGAGAAGAGAAGGCTCTGTGGAGCCCTTATAACAGCCTTCAAGAACCTAAAGGGGGTTCATAAGAAAGATGGAGAGACTTTTTACCAAGGCCACTCGTGACAAGACAAGGGGCAATGTTTTAAAACTGAAAGAGGGTGGATTTAGAATGGGTATAACGAAAAAAGTTTCTACAAGGGTCGTGAGGCACTGGAACAGGTTGCCCAAGAGAAGCTGTGGATGCCCCATCACTGGGGACAAGTGTTCAAGGTCAGGTTGGAGGGGCCTTTGAGCAATTTGATCCAGCGAAAAGTGTCCTTGCCCACAGCAGGGAGAATGGCCTAGATGACCTTTAGTGATCTCTTCCAACCTAAACCAGCCTATGACTCACTGAAACACCAATTTTATCAACAGGATCAAATATAGTGTGCATTTGATTCCAGCATCAGCTCACCTTAATCTTACCCTTTTAGCAAAGAGATACTGTAACCAGTGCTTTTATTGCAAGCTACTATATAAACACAAAAAAAATAAACTTCAGTTCAAAGCTCCAATCTTTGTGTTGTCTCTCCGCAAATCAGTTCTTTACTAGTACTAAGTACTTCACACAAGCGTTAACAGAAGCAGTAGTATCTGTGGAATGCTATTACTGCAAAATATTTCACCATGCGTTTACTTTCTTTTTGTCATCCTACATGTTCATACAAAAGGCCCAGATGCAAAATTATGGAAGATATTTTTTCAAGAAGTAGGATCTGGATTTTTGACAGATTCTATAAACAGTTACTTTGGCAGCTTTAGAGATGCCCCTAGGTCAGTCACTTGGTTAGACAGCTCATGGCCTGTCCAATTCTCCCATCTGCCATTTTCTTATAATTTATCTTCTGTTAGTTGCAAAATAAATCCAAACAGATCATTATCCCACACCTACAAGACCTCTGCTTAACCACATATGTCAAGCATCCCTTCCACAGAAATCCTTAGTTGGTAGCAAGAAGAATCAGAAAAGAGGCTGAAAGAAAATATCTGAATAATATCTGACCAAGTTTTGAAGTAGTTTTCCCTTTTAGTTAAAATATGAGTAGAAGAAGAAATTAGAGGCTGTTGGATTTTAATTCTGATATTACCAGAAGGTATCAGATACGATATCTATATTTCAATTTTATTTCTATCTCCCTATTAGATGGAGATAATACTTCCTTACTTTAAAGAAGGATTATTAATATAAATCGGCCAAGAGTTGTACAAAACTAACAAAATAAAAAGAAAGTGCCAAGCATGTATTAACATTGTTATCAGCTCTGGTTCTAGATCTATAAAATCAAACAAAGTCCACAAAATGCAAATTAAACGTGCATATGAAGTGAGAGCAGCAGTTCAGTTTAAAGTGTACATGGATAAAAAATCCACAGAGGAACTATGAAACTGAAACATTGCTTTCAAATGTACCCTGCCACTTGAAAGGTCACACAGCACTTCTGAGCCCAGGAGGCATTGATGAAGAATAGGAAATAAACATTCAGGATTTTTATGCAGCTGGAGTGTTTTTCTTAAAATCATAAACTTAACAGATACAAGATTTGTTGCCGATGCAAAATTCAGGTTAGTACATGGTCAGTTCAAATTTTGAACCAGGGAGGAAAATCAATGGCTAAGCAATTTTCCCAAAAAGATCGTAACACTTCCCAATTTGTGATGATTTTTCAAAAAATCTCACTTACATGAAAACTACTTATGAATTTATACAAAAACCAACCAACCAACCAAACAAAACCCCATAAAAATCGGTTACTACCTGAGCTTGTTAAATGTGAAATGTACTCTTTCTAAATCGCTATCACAAGGGGGAATATAATGATTTTACCTTATGTTTATAAAATGTGACTGGTTATTTTTTTGTTGACTGTAAAGGAAGTTGTATTCTGAAAAACAGGATACTAAGGAATAAAAAAATATACTTCTAATCTAATTGTACCATAGAGCCATCAGATATTCAAGAAAAAAGGCCTGAAAAGAGAGAGGAACAATATGATTATTTAATAATTGTTCCATCCTTTACAGAAAGGAAAAAACAGGTGCATATTTGAGAATTTTTACAAGTTACCTCTTCAAGGATACAGTAGGAAAATACATCATTCTTTATCTCTACATTAACTTTGAGTTAAGAATATGTTTCATAAAAGACATTTTCAGTTTGCTTCTAATCCAAAACTAAGCGTACACACATAAAAAGGAGAAAATTAATGTTTGTTTGAATCAGAGAAGTATTAACATTGGGGAAAATTCTTATGCAAAGGTCCATTTAGCGTAAGTTAATGCATTAAAGCTTTATGTGAATGACATCATTTTCAGTTGCTGATGTCTTTTCCAGACTGGTTCAGTCAATCCTGGCATGGACTTTGTTCCTCTAAAATACCTTTATAGATATTATGCAGCAAAACCAGAAAGTGTCTAATTAAGTTTAAGTCAAAACTGTGCATTTTTATTTGGTCAACTGAATTGTTCTAAGCATGTCAAGTACTGCAAAACACCTGAGGAATATATTCTTTGAAATACTACTGCTTCATTGATATATGCAGGTGGCTTCCAATTTTCTGAGAGCTTCACTGGTAGCCCAACATAGACTTTAGTGAGGCTCAGTACTGCCTTAAAGCAGAGGTTTTTTCAATATAGAAATATTTGTATTTCAAATTATTAAATTATAGCTACAATAAGTAATTAAAAATATAATATATTAGTTCTGTTTTCCAGGATATCTTTTGTAGATACATTTTGGAACCCTGAACACGTAAGTATCATTGAATAGTACACATTATCCTGAACAGCCCTAGAGAAGAAATAAATAACAATTAATTTTGCAGGTCACAGCAAATACAAGCAGTTCTACCTGGGATAAGTGAGAGGTAAACTATAGCTGCAATACCCTGATTCCTAAAACATAAAATATCTTGTATGTACCTAATCTGGTAAATATAAGGTCTACGAGTTTTCTTGTTTTAATTTTTAAAAATTATATACTACGTATTTATGCATCTATAATATGGTGGGCTTTTATTATTAATACATTATGCATTTTGAGTTTTAGTATATGCTATTCCTATTTTGTCATTTCTGTACTGATTGCACCCCTATCTTATGCATGTGAAGCAGGATCTTCTTTATTTTTGTTGTTGCTATTATTTGCACCTTCAGTCTTCCTGTGCATTCTTAACTTTATCAAATAAGATGAATATCGGCAAAAATGAAAATACTATGACAGAATGTCTAACATGTATTTTCTTAAGATCAGTATATTTTTACCAATACTCAAAACTTTATTTTCAGCAACCCTGTAGTTTTAAAACTGACTGTTTTGAGGATGTTTGAATTTCCTACTGAAATATATTTAAAAAAGAAAATTCTACCAGATAAACCAATTCTGATAATAAGTATTTATCTTGTATATTTATGTTCAGCTACATCGTACACTCTTTTGTAGCCATACAAATTAATATAAAGCCAAAGCAGGAGAGGGATTTGAATCTGTAGTTCAGAAGCTGCTGACATTAAGCATTAGACCATAAGTGGGTCAGAATAAACACTTAACATTCAAATTTAAATATAATATTGTGTAATACAAGAAGATCTATAGAGTCATAATGTCTGAATATATTAGCTATGATGATAATACTTCTATTGATTTCAGTCTGTTAAAATAATGAAACCGGATTACACAAATCAATTCTTGGAAAACAACACAAAAGCACATATTATTTTTTACACTTGCAAAACAGGCTTTTCAAGTGTGATTGACTGTAACTATTTTAGACTGCAACTAAAAACAAGTGTTAATTTTCTCAACCTCACCTAAAAAGAGGCTTCTAGTAGTCTTTCTGTTATCTTACAGTTGTCAAGCTTAACGGTCTTTTAACCATCTTACAAACAGCTTTCTCCATCTGATCAATTATTTAAGACTCTCTCTCTTACATCATTACATCTGCAAGGAGAGGAGGTGTTTCAATAGGAGGGTCTACCATTAAATGCAATTAGAGAACGGTCCATTTCCTTTTGTGGAAGGAGAACACTCTCAAAATGCTGTAAAACATTCAAGAACACAGCATTTCTGGTAATGTATTCAAAGTTATATATAACTGAATATTTTCTAACTTCTCAAAGTCTAACAAAAAATCAGGCATTAGCTTTTCAGGCTGTCGGGCATGCTGGTTTTATTTTCATGCAGAGAAAAGTGCTCTTCTGCATATTTTAAATTATTTCTACTCCAGATAGGAATCAGACTGTAGCCTTGAAATCACACTGCTATAAAAACAGTTAAAAGATTACGTTTGTCCAGTAGCACTGTTACAGTCACTAAAATAAATAAAAGATACAGCATTTTTGAGAATGTATGTTACAAAATGAGTGGTGATCCAGAACACGGAATGTAATCAAATCTGTAACGCACAAAGCATATATTCGAACCTGAAGTGTGAAGCAAAGAGGAATTTGCATTGTGAATGCAATAAAAACTGTAAATCAGTTCTTTAAAAGCAGAAGACAACAGTCTGAGCTAAAGGCTGCAGGCATCACATCCTAACCGGGTGTGAAGAATACTACAGATTTCCATCCTGGCATACCAAGTTAAAGATCTGCAATTGAGATTCACACTCCACTGTTGTTACCAGGAGGTAATTATACAACAGTATTTCTAATGACGGAGTCCCAAAGCAATGCTACTCCTCTTCCCAGTGGAAAATGTCTTTTGAAGCAAAGAGTGGCTGTGGGATTCAAGAGGAGGGAAAACACATACCATAAAATATAATTAAAAATTGTGGAGGCTGCCTATGACAAGAATAACCATAAAAAACAGATACAAACCAGCTGGCTGTTAACAACTCCTGAGTTATAAAAATCTTAAACCTGCTGTAAAGCACTCAATTCGATTTACATAACCACAGAGCTGACATTCCTTTTAGGCTCCTCTGCTGGGGATTATTTTGACATGTTTTAAGGCAGCATAAAAAGCAACTGTGAAAGGAAGACGTGTATCATCTTACATAAAAATTCATTCTTGCCTTAAGATTGGACTTACACACTTTAATCCCAGAATCTTTACCGATACCAGAAAATATCTTCAATGGCTACTGGTGATTCAATTTTATAACATTATCCCTTTGGTGCTCGTATTTTTTATAAAGTTGATAGTGTGTGTATACTCACAAACAAACAGAGAAAAATCTATACAAACACAGAAGCTTAAGTTTTGGTATTACTGCACAAAATATTAGCTCCACTAGAACCCACAACAGAGTGCAGCATATCTAGTCTTAGATAGATTACGTTGCTTAAGATTGTGATCAGCCTTTCCTAAACAAGAAAAGCATTTCTTAGGAACGCAATGATGCAGACAGGGTTTTACATGACCAACACAGCTTGCTGTAGGGAATTAAAATAAACAAAATAAAATAAAATCAATCTTACACTGAGTGAAGTTTTGATGTATAAGTGCTGGCAGCTTACATTGCCCAGAGCACAGAATGAGTTTTGCCATTTGATAATTTGCTTGATTCACTGTGCTGCCTCATGCAGGGCATTTTATGCCTGATTTATGTTTAATCGAGTCACCTGCTTAATGTTAAGGAGGGTCACAGTTAGATAGAAGGGTTACGACCATATAGGGCTTTCAACATCTCCCAGTTTGACATAAGAAATGGGTGTAAGTGTTAGAGGTCAACCTTTTTCTTTTTATTTTGATTTAATGTTCTCTATGGAATATTGCATAAAACATTAATGTACCACAAAACCAATTTGACCCCCTTTTGAAACACAGTAGGCAAATATGGATTAGTAGACTCAAAACACTGACAAAATAAAATAAAAGCAATCTGTAGTCTAAGAAGTCATCATCTGTAAGTGATTTTTTTATTATTATTATATGGTACATCTTTACTTACAAAAAAATGAGTATGTTTTCCCTTTATAAGGTTTAGTCTGGTGTCTGTGGAAAAAATAAAGATTATAAGAATAAAAGGATGACAAACTTTTAATATAATTAAGGTGACCAGATTTACTATTCAGACTGACTGTTCATCCTTTCAAACACATTTAACCAGACATTAGGATTATCAGCACTTTCTTCCAATGATATGAAAATTTACACCCACATTTAAGAAACAAAACTAGATGTGGACAACTACTACTGATTGGAGAGCTCAGGCACATCTGCTCTTTCTGTTTCTCTCAGTGTTCCAACATGCTGAAAATTACTGCACGACATTATGTATTTTAAGATTAAAGTCCTCCCATACAGCACAGAAAAATAATAGACATTATGCCAGATAAGGTATTTAAAGATATATTTTTAAGGAGGAACTACTACAGCTAGCAAGGGGAGATGGTATTCAGCACTTACCAATTTGGATAGCTGCATTTCCAAGTTCACTTAATGACAACACATATTTAAAAAATAAAGTCTTTGTGGCTTTTTTGCTATTTTGGGAATGTTGTATATTTTTTAGAGAGAAGACTGTAGAGTTACTTGCACTGTTGCAGCTATAAATTCTAAAAGAATTTGTCGTTGTAACTTTACCACATTACAGGGAGCAGAATGAGAGTAGTAAATTACTTCCGAAAACTCCAGAAAGAATAATATTAGTTCATATAATAATTATAATCAAAATATTTAATACTAGTTCATTGTTGTTTACAATAATATACTAATTTATATGTTGTTTACATGAGAACAGGAGGACTGTTCTTATGCTAAAATTAAAACTAGCAATTTTATTGCGGTTAACATCAAGAAATACCAGGGGTTTTGTTATTTAAATAGCATATTAATTCATTATCACAGGAAAAGATTTATCAATCTTTTAAGTGCACTAAAATACATACATGGTATGTCATGAACCTAGCTACCAGAACCCAATAACAGACACAATTCATAGTGTATTCCAAGGGATCTCAGAAATTTCAATCCTTGACTAAAATGAGAGGTGATTGCCTTCCAAATTACACATGTGACATAACAACATTTTGTGCAAATGAAAGAATAAAAAATTTATTACTTCTTTTTATTACTATACGCAGAACATACTCAGCTTCTTCAAATACTGTAAAATGTATCAATTGCTTCCACTGATTCATCTAACAGACAACGTATAGGCACAGATTTGCATCCACACTTTTGAAAATTTTTGAAAAACTTTGCCTTAATTGACAACTTCACCCATCTAATTTCACATTAACCTTCTAAAATTTAAGCATTCAGTCCAAACTCTTTGTCTAGGTTGCCTACAGTCAATGAAGAGTCGTGGGCATTTCCAGAGGGTGATTCATGTGGCCTATCTTATACTGAGATATATCACCCTCTAGAGATGTCTGCTACTTTCCACTGGCTATGAAAGGAGATGACTTGCTAAGATTTTAACAGCTGCATTTATGACATATTAGCAGACGAATCTCCTCCTTGATAGCTAACTTTTTAAACAGCTAAACCTAGGCAAAATTTGTTTCTTTCCTTGGATAGTGAAAATATAGTGTAGATACTTACTTGTATGCTTGCCGTTTCTAAAAAAAATATTGAATCTGATATGGAATTCTACATGTAGGTAGATAGTTCCTTAAGAATTAGTTTTAAGCTCATAAAGAACTACTACAAAATTCTCTCAACATCCTTTATACTTATTTGATTAAACCCTCTACTTCAGAGAAGTTTAAAACACTTTAGACATTTAAACCTCACAAAAATGAAGTCTCAAAATGACACATGCTTCACACTGTTCTTTAGAGAAGAAAAACATTTCTATTAAACATTCTTTCCTTCTTTCTTTCAAGGACTCTACTTTTATGCAAAAAAATTAAAATAGATCCTGTTGGACAAGACAGAAGAAAACATTGGGCTTTTTTCTGTTCTTCCACTTCATACTAAAAACAAATTAGGGAGGCAAACTGATATCACAGTATAAACATTCACCTTTTAATCAAAAACTAGATTTAATGTCAGAGCACATGTTGCTAAAGAATGCAAAGCATCTACTGGATTGAGTCTTTCCCAGCTAGATTACTGATAAAATCTGCCCCACATCAGCAGTAACAGGGTTACCAGTAGGAACTCTACTGAACAAGACACTCAGTGGTTGGTCCCAAAAGATATTGCCAAGTCTTGAATTAGGGGCAGAAATCTGGTACAGAGTAGGGTATCAGCAGGTATCTCAGCCCCTTTCATATAATACAGAATCCACCATATCATTGTTCTTTTTCCTGCTGCATAGAAAAACTTGAAAATATGAATTCATTAGAGCATACAGAAAATCTCAAACATACTCAGAAAGATGCAGTTCTGTTCACTTGAGTAAACCTAAAGGGATGATACTCAGTGATGATTATGGGCCTATTTATTTCATTTAGTGGAGCATAGTACTGAGATATCTGAATTAGCATGTTCACATCGTACATGCACCACACAGAGGTACTAACTCAGGAATGGAAGCTCTTTTGTCACGTTATAATAGTGATGCAACCAGGTTGTCAATGAATGATCTCTTTTGTATTGTAAATATGTTCTTACTATCACCTTCTTGAAGGTAGTGACAGACCAAAGAAGGGGAAGTATCTGAAATTATTTCCAACACCAAAAAGAATTTACAAAAATCTACCAGCATTCCCTCTGCTTCTGGCTTTCCTGACAGGCTGAGACTGTTTTAATATCTGCACTGAAAAACCTCTCTTTTCTGTAACACACTCTCTCTCTAATTAAAGTGCTCTTACATAGTATATTTCACATTAAAATGTTGATGGTAACAGCCAAACATGGGGAGTGGAATCTCGCAAGCCTCAGCAACAAAGAGATGTCCATTGTGCATGCTGGTGAGAATTATGGATTTCAAGTTCTATAAACTAGATAAGAAATATAAAAACAAAAGAGAAATTACTAAAAAAAAAAAATAACTTTTCATCACCACTGCAATTTTAAAAGAACTGTGAAAATTCTCTTCATAGGTGATCTTTCATGGGATAAGCTCTGTGAATAGTGATTTTTGACCCTGTACACCACAAATATTTTCACACTATGATAAAATCGTTGAGTCTTCATTTAGCAGATATTTTTGCAGCAACTTGTTATAGTAAAGACATCATGCAAAGACAGCATGAGAAGATGTATTTGTCAAAATAGCCTTGAAAAGTTCTTTTTTTGTTTGGTTGGTTTTTTTGGGTTGTTTTTTTTTTTTTTCTTTTTGGTGGCAGTTATACAAACCTGAAGATTTCTCATTAAGTAGCCAGGCAGTGAGGTTTCTTCTAAAAGATGTATGCAGCATATGAAAGAAAAACAATGCAATTGAAAATTATTACGTTGTCTGAAAGATTTCTGAGAAGCAGCTAGGAAGCAGTAGGAAACTGAGAAAAAAAGGAGTAAGAATTCAAGTCCGTATTTTTTTCAGACATTTGACAAAATGGACATGAGATGCACTCAGAAGAAATAATGAGCAATGTTAGCACTGGAAACCCCCTTTCATTTGCATTCTATTAGCATTTAGGGGGTTTTTTATTTTTTTCTTTAAAAGAACAGAACCTAATGGCATACCTCCCACATTTACTAGATTAGCCAGGCTGGTGAGATAATGGATTCATGATTGGTGAACATGCTAGGAATGAGGGAAATAAATCTGTTGGGCTCCAAATGCAAGCATTGATGTGTTTACAATGAAACTAATAATCTTGCCAAAATATAGTTACATAACATGCTTTAGTTTTTGGTCAGCCCTGAAGCATTGTAGGTCCCTTCCAACTGAACTATTCTAGTCCAGTCTAGTCTAGCCTATGCACATTATAGACTTAAAAGCAAAACCAGGAGGTGAAATTTAACTAAGCATCTTTGTTTTAATTTGGCTTTGTGTTTGATGAAAACACAACAGCATAAAGTGGAAAGGAATTTAAAGGGGAAAGAATTCAGAGGAATCTCAAAATCGTTCAGGCTTGAAAAATGGACAGAAGGGACATATTATAGTCTATTTAAAAGACAAGATAGCGGACAAAATTTAGTGGCCTAATCAAAATTATTCAAATAAATTAGGAAGCATCATACCACACATTATGGTATCGATATCCCACACGCACACAAAAAAGTTGTTTAAGTTATAATCAACTTCAAAGTCTTTCATGAAAAAGACACTGAGATCTGTAGGTCAGCCTATCATGTAAGATAAAGCAACTTTTGAATACAGAGATAAAGTCAGGGCAGCAGAAAGCATACCAAAGCAAGAAATAAAAAGTGAACAATTATATAGTACACTCTGGCAGAAAGAATCACTTTAAGTAACCATAGGAACACCACCATGCAAAAAGTGAGATGGAACAAAGCAATGCATGAGCTGTTAGCATTTAGTAACTGACGATGAAATGAGGAGCCTTCTACTGGGAGCAGGCCACAGATGGATCTGTGTTAAGTGAATAAATACAATTAAATCATGAATAATTCTAAAAGAAGCAATGAAGCAGATTGAAATACAACTCCAAAAGGCATTGTTATCTCAGAGGTTATATAAACAGTTCTGGATTGCAGACCAAAACAACAAATAAAAACCACTTATCACACAATTTTAACACACACACACACACACACACACAAAAAAGGATTTTCCAAGGGCAGAGCAAATACAGTTTCTGTGGTTACACTGAATTAAAACAATCTAAGATGTAACACACAAATTAGATTAAATCCATTGACAATAACCTTCACACAACTTGATTACAAGTTATATAAGGGCTACATTAAAAATCCTTCTGTTTTGCCTATGCCCTACTTTAATCTGGGCTACCTACTGAATCTACTAGCTTACTTGATAAAAACTACAGCCTAAAAAGTAAAAAAAAAAAAACTTTGAAAAAGTACATCATTATTTCTAATACAAAATCCTGGTACTTTTTTTAACGTTTGAAGTACCAGTCCACTGGCCAAAGAAAGTTCTGTGACACTCTTGTCTGATCAGCTAGACAGGACTAGGGAATTAAATATTTGGTATGAATGGTAAGGAAAAACATCACAGGGAAAATCTTATTTGGAATTACACTTACTCTTCATTTCTTGTTACCTGTCCAAAAATATTTCTTTCCAATATTAAAGATTTAATGAAATAAATCTGAATTTTAAATAAAAAACCAGTAGGTTTGAGAAAGGAATAGGAAGAAGAAAGGTAAATTAAAATACTTCTACCACTGTTCTGTGAGTTTAAAAAGCAGAATTTATATAGTTCAAAATTCATGCCAAAGCTAAATCTATGTGATTTGGAACCAGTGAAATTTCCAGTGCTCCTTAAAGAAAATGTCTCAAATTAGGGTGGATAAAGAATTACATATCCTAGTTCTTTTATTAGTTTTCAGGGGAGAGTTACAAATAAGAAGTCACAAGCAAAGGTGAGATCCCAGACCACCTGTATGAAATTCTAAGATACATATCCACATAGAGTATTTGCTCAGAACATGTGACTTGGAACTCAAAATACTTTGAGATGACACAGCCTCTCGATACTAAGCTTAATATTTTGACTGATATCAGCAAACTCACTCCTGGTAATGTAAGTGGAGATTGAAATAAGTAAGTGGCAAACAAACCACCACCAGAACACATCATAGAACACCATAATGATAATAACAAACTCTACTGACACTATAAAGCTTTTGCAGCTAGCAAAGTATTTTAAAAGCAAATTTTTTAAAAAAAAAAATTATGCAGACAGAAGTGTGTTAAAAAAGAAATTTTGTGAATGATTATCCGCAACTTAAAACATTCAGCTAGCAGCAGTTACAGTACATGTAGGTACAACTGTGGATATTATGATGACCTTAAATTTTCCACTAAAAAAAAAAAAAAAAAGAAGGATTAATTTGAAATATTTGCTTCCAAGTGAAAAATACACTAACAGTTCCTCAAACTTCTGAGTCGATGTGATTATGGTAATTCTCCTGTGTTTGGACTGAATGCTTCTTTTTGTGCACAGGGATAAGGGCACCATACATATAGAAAAATATATGTTGGGTTTTTTTCTTTTTTCATCATCAGGAAGTTAACTTGGGGCCTCCAGAACAGCAATAAGAAAGAGGAAAGGTAAATTCAAAAGATCAAGAGCTTTTTCCTGCAGTGAAGAAGACAGCAATTAAAAAAGCCAAAAACAAAGTATGTACTGCAAGAGATTTTAATGAAAAAAAAATCACCATCTTTAACATGCACTGGACAAATGGTATCCAGCTATCGAGCAGAAGGTGGAAAAAACAAGTTGCTTATACTTAAAGCAGCATTTCCATATAAGCATTTTTAATTGCTTTCAGATGCTTTTATACCTTAGTAGTGATTAACTTCATTCAAACGACATGAGAAAGTGCTTGTGTTCCAAGCTTGTAAATTTTTGGAACTTGGTCTAATAAAAGATAAAACTTCCACAAAAAAACACTTTTCCTCTTGTTTCTTTAAACAAAAACCATACTAGAAACTCAACAAGTGAAATATTTGTTCTAGCAGTAATCTGGTAGTATAACTACATAACATGTTCTGTAATTGGCTATGGACAGTACAAGAAACAGAACTGGCCAGGAACAGTTCCTCAAGAGAAGATAACAATTTTTTTCTTGTAGATTGGGAAAGACTGTAGTAAGAAAAAGAGTTTAGAACTGCAGTCATAAGCTGCAGGATGCAAGCCTGCTCTCCATTACAAAGAAAAGCTCTGAAGTATTTTATTTATTGGTACAAATGCAGCCATAAAGTCATATTCTTTACAGGAACAACAGCCTAAATAGTAGCATCTCTTGCCCAGACCCTCCTGGGATGTAAGCATTCATAGAATCATAGAATCACAGAATAGTTAGGGTTGGAAAGGACCTTAAGATCATCTAGTTCCAACCCCCCTGCCATGGGCAGAGACACCCCTGTCGTGGTTTAAGCCCAGGCCGTAAATCAGAACCACGCAGTCTACTTCCCCTCCACCTTTCTTCCCTCCACTCCTGGAGGGATGGGGAGGAGAATCAAAAGAATGCAACTCCCACAGGTTGAGATAAGAACAGTTTAGTAACTAAGGTAAAACACAAATCACTACTGCTACCACCAATAATAATGATAAAGGAAATAACAAGGGAAGAGAATACAACTGCTCACCAACCAGTACCTTGCCCCCACCCCGCAGTGATCCAGCCCTTCCGGGGACTCTCCGTTCTACATCCTGGGCATGACGTGCTGTGGTATGGAATACCTCTTTGGCTAGTTTGGGTCAGGTGTCCTGTCCCTGCTTCCTCCCGGCTTCCCCTCCCCCCTGGCAGAACATGAGACTCACAAAATCCTTGGTCAGGGTAAACATTCTGACCAGCAACTGAAAACATCGGCTTTATCAGTATTATTCCCAGGCCGAAAGCCAAAACACAGCACTGCACCAGCTACTAAGAAGGAGAAAAAAAATGACTGCTACTGCTAAACCAGAACAACCCCACACTAAACCATGTCACCCAAGGCCTCATCCAACCTGGCCTTGAACACCACCAAGGATAGATTCAGGATTTCTTTCATTTACCTTGTCTCCTATGATAGTACTTCTTTATTTTGGTTTTACATACATATCGCTCATTCTCTTTCCATACAGTATTTTAGCCTAGGGACTAACAAAAATCAATTTATCAAGAAATCTAAGTAATTTACAATTTATATACAAATGTTCTTCTGGCTGTATTTTTTATTTTCTGTATGTAAAAAAAGCTAAACTCAATGTCATAATGAGTTATTCCATATTCCATAAACATGAATCTCACATTGCTATGTACTACAGAGGCAAAAGTGCTATAATTTTTGTCATTCACCTCTAGGAGTATATTGTCTTCAGTGCGTTTAGCATCTGTATATCTGAGATTTCAAAGGCCAAATATAATTTGAGCTTTCAATAGAAGAAAAAAAAATCACTTTAAGAATTATTTTGTCACACAGTGACCAAGTGCACAGGAACTACTGTTTTCTTCCACTTGAATGAAATATTAACCTACTAGAATCTTTTGAGATACTTTCCAAACCAAATGTACTGATTCACAAGAAATTACCTTTCTCTTCTCAAATACTTGCACTGAATACTGATGGAATGCTGAAATCCATTCAGGTTTTAGGTTGGGTTTTTTTCTTGGTTTTGTTTGTAGTCTGGTATTTGCAAAAAGAATGTACTGTCATGATACAGTAAGTCACCTTGTTACTAAACTGCCCAAGTAACATAGTCCTTTTATTTCCATATTTATACACATTTATAAAGCAAGGGTACAGGGAAAAACCTATCATTGTTTGCACTGTGTTAAACAGCTTTCCTCACCATCTGAAGTCCAAGCTTCAGTGACATTACAGAATCAGCTTTCTAATACAGTAATTATATCTAGGTCTCCATACATTGGATTGATGCACCATAGCATATGATTAGTCTACTGTCATAATAAAAAAATGACATCATCATTTTTAGTAGTGATGTTGCTCATCTACGATCTTACTCTTGATTTTCATGGTTCCTAGCTAGGTAGCTCCAGTAACCTGATGTAATCATAAATGGAAATTCTTGGAATACACAACTGACATCACTTCATGCTTTGAACTCTGCATTTTCACTACAAGTGCCAGAAACATTCTTCTAAAAAAGCAGCCCACAGAAAGCAATGCTATTCTATTCATGTTCCTCTCAGCAAGTGCAGCCAGATTGTTCAAGCCATGTATGTGGTCCTAGTGCCTGTAATATCAGACAGCATAATAAAGATAGAGAAAAGGAAATTTAGTAGATGCATCTGCCCATTTAAAACACTCCCTGCTAATTGTTCTACTTCCCCTATGACAATCTAAATCTCAGCCATCACCTAATGAAAAGGTAATGTTGACAAAACCTTACTTTTCAGTAAAACTCGTCAGTACACTGTCTCTCTGTCTGCCATTGCTATGCATTTTGATGAGTTAAAACGACTCAGTGACATTATTAATTTGGTCTTGACTGGGTGCAGTTTTACTTTCCCCAGCTTACTCAGTCCTAGCATGCTACTGTCTTCATCTTCAGAAACTAGTATATCATTAATTTATGACCTCACCAAAGCAATTTAATAACAGTAACATTCTCCTCAATCTAAGATTCCTTTTCTAAGTGTCCACAGTAGTCACATCTCTAATACTAGTAGCAGTAACAGTTTATTCTTTGCTGACAGCTTGAACATAGTATCTCATTGCAATTAAGACTGGATTGAAAGGAGACGATTGAAGAGTTACTTGTAAAACATTCATAACTAAAAAAACATTTCAGAAAGACAAAATGCAGACTCCTGAACAGTGATACAAATACTGTAACAACGTAACTTTGTGATCTCTCAATAGTCACAAATTAATAAAGAATAGCAAACAAACCTGTATTACATTAAATAAGCTGGTTATACGAACTCTTAAATAATGACACAGTCTCTTCCCTCCCCCTTTCTCTCTTTCTCCATCACAGATACAATTTTTTAATCCTCCTTTCTGTCCCTTTCCTTCCCACTATGTTTGCCTTTCCAACTGCTGCCTCAGATACACAGCAACCAATCAACTTAGCTACCTGTTTCTGCATCTTGAAGTAATAAAATAAGTCTTCTCACCTGAAGAAAGTAAAATGAGGTTTTCAGACTTAGCAGTTTGAATGCAAGGAAACTCAGGCCAACAGCACGATTTTTCCTAAACCACAAGCTCTTAGAGGCAGCGCTTGTGAGCAGCAAGTGCAAGAACCATTTTACCTCTGCAATACAGTTCATCAGCAGATCTTTCTACATGCTTAACTTCACATCACAATACAGTTCTGACATAAATACTCTCTGATTTGTAAACAAGAAGATAAAAGCTAAGCAACTTGCAGACAACCTGAAACCAAGTCTGAACAACAATCTGGCCCTGGAATTCTGAATCCTGGAATTGGAGCAGAACAATCTTCCTCTTCAAAAACCTTCTCCCAGTTAAGACTACTTCATGATAGCTCTAATATACTGCACAGGACAACAATAATAACAACAACAGTACAGTGCACTGTGCACAACTGATAGTGCATTCATTATAATTCTCCCAGTATGCTATTGTATCTTAAGAAATTCATGCAGACAATGATACTAGAGGTGTAAGTTACACAACTGATAGTGACTTGGTTCTGCTTGGAAAACTATGTTCATTTTGTGTTCGATAAGCTTGTTGCCTGAAAGGTTATATATGATGTGATCATTAGATGCTTGACCCTTCCAAGCTGTTATCAAACACAGGTGACTTGTCAAACACTACCTTGATAGCATTCAAGAACTTCATGTTATCGTCATGATGCAGTACCATAGTTAGCAACATGATGAAACTGAGCTTTGTAGCAGATCTTGCTACACTTACTCTAACAAGCACCATCTTACTATATTGCTATACTAGCCAACATCATTCAGATGAGAGACCAATGCGTTTGTAAGACTGACATAGACATTATTCCAAATTCAGCAGCTCAGGTTCATTTCTAGTGGCAGTGTTTAATAAAATAATACTCTGTATTTGATGTCTAAAATAGCAGTGCACTGTTTGCTCTATGAAAGTTTAGCTTTCAACTAATTAGAAATTACATAATTGGGTATTGAATTATTCGGCTAAATGTTCCCATTAAAAAGCAAGAGTGGTTGGAAAAATATCAAGTTTATTGTAAGAAAAACTGCAAACAGAGAAGCATGATTATCTTGATGTTTTTCTCTTGAAAGAATGCCTGAAATTTGAGCAACAATACAATCTCAAGTACTTCCCAGAATTTGTAAGCTTACATGGTGAATAATTAAATTTTATGGAACAATTAGTATACTCTGCAATATGTATCTTTTCAATAACTTTTTACTTTCAATTACAAGTAGTAGTATGCTGGAATTCAGAAAGCTGCAGTAATCACTTGTAAACACTTCCATTACGAAGTCCAAGTACAGTCACTGGTAACTTCACCACATACCTGCCTTTAGGAATATGATTTTAATTGCTTTCTTTCATACCAAGAGTTTGCTGCAGTTCTGTATTTTGTTTTGGTTTGCATGTTATTTGTTTCATAGGAAACCCTGATGACTAAATAAAATCATCATTCCTTTGAGAAGCGAGGGTCTTTTTCCTCAAGATGTTTAATATACTTCTATGATTTGAAAAAAGTGTCCTGGGTTCAGCAGTGGCAGTCAGTTTTTTTTCTCCTTCTTAGTAGCTGTTGCAGCACTGTGTTTTTGACTTTTGGCCTGGGAACAAAAAACTGATAACACTGATGTTTAGACTGACCAAGGACTTTGTGAGTCTCATGCTCTGCCAGGGAGGAGGAGGGGCCGGGAGGAAGCAGGGACAGGACACCTGACCCAGACTGGCCAAGGAGGTATTCCATACCACAGCACGTCATGCCCGGGGATGGAACTGGGAGCTACCCGGAAGGGCACGTCCCCTTTTCGGTCGGGCTGTCTTTTCCGGCGGGCGGTATCGTATTCTCTTCCCTTGTTATTTCTCTTGTCGTTGTTACTGTTGGTGGCGGCAGTGGTGATTCGTGTTATACCTTAGTTATTAAACTGTTCTTATCTCAACCCGTGGGAGTTGCATTCTTTCGATTCTCCTCCCCGTCCCTCCAGGAGCGGAGGGAAGAAAGGGGGGGGGGGGGGAAGTGGACTTCGTGGTTCTGATTTACAGCTTGGGCTTAAACCACGACAGTTCTTTTTGGCGCCCAACGTGGGGCTCGAAGGGTTGAGATAACGACAGATCTGACCGGAGTGTGTCTAATCGCATTTGTGATAAGCATTCAGTGTTTTGGATTGATAGTCACTTGTCACAATGCTGATTTATTGGCTCTCAAAGTTGTTGTTTTTGATCTCACAGTCTCAATATGCCGTAGCTTACTTAGAGCCGGTATTTGCTGTGTTGGTGTTTTACAAGTGTGGGGCTTGGGCTAAGGTTATTGTCTCATTATATTTTATGGTAATGACTTGTAATACAATAGAAAAATTGATCATGAAACTGGTCTGGCTTATGTTCCCAGTGTGGTCACCACCTTTATACTTTGGGAGGTATATAATACAAATGCTTAGCAACTATACATCTTTTTTCTCCTTCCTGGGTGGTCAACCTATGAAGGAGACATTCTTTTACCCTCCCAGTGCCCCTCCCAGACCGTTTACAGCATCGTTTGAGAGTTTTGAAATTTTTGAGTGGCCTTTTAATATTGTTGAGACCTGTTTGCTGATTGTGATGGGGATCACCATGTTGGCACGCATACAGAGTGTGTTTTGTCCACAACCATTACGTCTGATCTCAAGAGTTAAGCAGAGTCGGGTTTGGGCCTTGTCTGGGGTTAGACAACAAAATAGGGGGACCGAGAGATTTTCCCCGAGGCTGGACAGCCATGAGTGGCAGGGTGTGTGGGATAGTATGGGCAAGTATCTAGGTCAGTGGGCCCCTCCAGTGTTTTGGAACTTCACCACCGAACAAGTGCAAAATCCAGAAGAATTAGTAAAACACTTAAATGAGGTGTGCTGTCATCCTGGTCATACCAGAGAGGGACAAATCATGTCAACGTGCTGGGGCTTGGCCTATGCTTACCGGGCCTTGTTCAACACTATCCAGCACCTTCAAAAGGAAGGAAATGTCCTTGGATCTGAGGGCGAAGCAACAGACAGCGCAGCTACTCCAGCTCCGAGCACAGCAGCTACACCACCCCTAGCGACAAGTACAGCCACTACTCAAACTTCGACTGCAACAGACAGTGCAGCTACCCTAGCGACAAGTACAGCCACTACTCAAACTTCAACTGCAACAGACAGCGAAGCTACCCCAGCTCCAACCACAGCAGCTACACCACCCCCAGCGACAAGTACAGCCGCTACTCAAACTTCAACTGCAACAGATAGCGAAGCTACCCCAGCCCCAACCACAGCAGCTACACCACCCCCTGCGACAAGTACTGTTGCTACTCAAACCACAGTGATAATGACTGCAGCTAAACCAGAGGACCAATTCGTACCAATATCGATTGCCCCCATACACAAGAGAAAAAGCAAAAAAGAGGCAAGAAGGGTGAAGCAAGATGAAGAAACAATGTATTCACCACCCGGGCCACCATCTGATCAGGAGTCATCATCCCATGACGAAGAAGAAGAAGAAGAGGTGACTTCTCGACCTCGGACCTCAACCGAGCTACGGAATATGAGAAAAGATTTTACCCGTCAACCAGGGGAGCACATCATCACCTGGTTGCTACGATGCTGGGACAATGGGGCCGATGGTCACGAACTAGGAGGTATGGAAGCCAAGCAGCTGGGATCACTTGCCTAGAGAAGGGGGAATTGACAAAGCAATTGCAAGAGAGAAAAAGTCCCTCAGTCTTTGGAGGCGGCTCTTGGCAGCTGTGAAAGAAAGGTTTCCATACAAGGATGATGTTACGAGTCGTTCGGCCAAGTGGACTACTTTAGACAAAGGCATCCAGTCTCTGAGGGAATCAGCCATCGTAGAGATGATCTATCACATCAAACCGAATAACGGAGATATACCCATAGACCCAGATGAAGTCTAATGTACACGACCCATGTGGCGAAAACTTACACGGAATGCACCGTCATCATATGCCCATTCATTGGCAACAGTAACCTGGGGTGACATAGTAACACCAACAGTGGATGAAATGATTCACAAACTCCGAGAGTTCGAAGACAATCTCACCCCTTCCATCATCTCAGCTGTGGAAAAACTGTCCCAGGATGTCAAACAATTGAGGGACGATCTATCTGATTTATCCAGCTCCTCACGTGTACCAACATACGTCTCAGCTGTTAGCAAAAGACGTCCTATTGTTCAAGACAGAAGATATAGAAGGCAAACACCACGGGCCACCCTATGGTTTTACCTGCGGGATCATGGAGAAGACATGACGAAGTGGGATGGAAAACCTACTTCAGCTTTGGAGGAACGGGTGCATGAATTGAAAATAGGAACAAGGGTCAAGACTAATCATCCCATGAGAGCTGCAGCTTCAGTCTCTGGTGAGCAGGTTCCCAGATGGAGCGGAAGAGCTGATTTTACTCCAGCTCCTGTGATAACGAAGAATAATCCCTTTCAACACGACTTAGGTGTCCAACGTTGTGATGACTGTTAGAGGGACCCTGCCTCCACCCAGGTGGAGGTAGGGGACAATCGGATTTACTGGACTGTGTGGGTCAGATGGCCTGGCACATCAGTCCCACAGAAGTATAAAGCTCTCGTAGATACCGGTGCACAGTGTACCCTGATGCCGTCAAGCTGTCAAGGGGTGGAACCCATCTATATCTCTGGAGTGACAGGAGGATCCCAAGAGTTGACTGTACTGGAGGCTGAGATCAGCCTGACTGGAAGGAAATGGCAAAAGCACCCCATTGTGACTGGTCCAGAGGCTCCATGCATCCTCGGCATAGATTACCTCAGCAGAGGGTACTTCAAAGACCCAAAAGGGTACCGATGGGCTTTTGGTATTGCTGCTTTGGAGACTGAGGAAAATGAACAGCTGTCCACCTTGCCTGGTCTCTCAGAGGATCCTTCTCTTGTGGGGTTGCTGAAGGTCGAAGAACAACAAGTGCCAATCGCAACCACAACAGTGCACCGGCGGCAGTATCGCACCAACCGAGACTCCCTGATTCCCATCCATAAACTGATCCGTAGTCTGGAGAGTCAGGGAGTGATCAGCAGGACCCGCTCACCCTTTAATAGCCCCATATGGCCAGTGCGAAAGTCTAATGGAGAGTGGAGACTAACAGTAGACTATCGTGGCCTGAATGAAGTCACACCACCATTGAGTGCTGCCGTACCGGACATGCTAGAACTTCAGTATGAACTGGAGTCAAAGGCAGCCAAGTGGTATGCCACGATTGATATTGCCAATGCATTCTTCTCAATTCCTTTGGCAGCAGAGTGCAGGCCACAGTTTGCTTTTACTTGGAGGGGCGTCCAGTACACTTGGAACCGACTGCCCCAGGGGTGGAAACACAGCCCTACCATCTGCCATGGACTGATCCAGAATGCACTGGAACAGGGGCAAGCTCCAGAACACCTGCAGTACATTGATGACATTATTGTGTGGGGTGATACAGCGGAAGAAGTCTTTGAGAAAGGGAGGGAAATAATCCAAATCCTGCTGAAAGCTGGTTTTGCCATAAAATGGAGTAAGGTCAAGGGACCTGCACAGGAGATTCAATTTTTGGGAATAAAATGGCAAGATGGACGTTGCCAGATCCCTACAGATGTGATCAACAAAATAACAGCAATGTCTCCACCAACTAATAAGAAAGAAACACAAGCTTTCTTGGGTGCTGTGGGGTTCTGGAGAATGCACATCCCAAATTACAGTTCGATTGTAAGCCCTCTCTATCATGTAACCCGGAAGAAGAATGATTTTAAATGGGGCCCTGAGCAACAACAAGCCTTTGAGCAAATTAAACGTGAGATGGTTCATGCAGTAGCCCTTGGACCAGTCCGGAATGGGCCAGATGTAAAAAATGTACTGTACACCGCAGCTGGGGAGAATGGTCCTACCTGGAGCCTCTGGCAGAAAGCTCCAGGGGAGACTTGAGGTCGACCCCTCGGCTTTTGGAGTCGGGGATACAAAGGATCTGAGGCCAGCTATACCCCAACTGAGAAAAGAGATACTGGCAGCCTATGAAGGGGTTCGAGCTGCTTCGGAGGTGATGGGCACTGAAGCACAGCTCCTCCTGGCACCCAGGTTGCCCGTTCTGGGCTGGATGTTCAAAGGCAGGGTCTCCTCTACACATCATGCAACCGATGCGACACGGAGTAAATGGGCTGCACTAATTACACAACGAGCTCGAATAGGAAATCCCAGTCGTCCAGGCATTCTAGAAGTCATCATGGACTGGCCAGAGGGCAAAGATTTTGGAATGTCACCAGAGGAGGAGGTGATGCGTGCTGAAGAGGCCCCACCATATAATAAACTGTCAGAAAGTGAAAAGCAGTATGCCTTGTTTACTGATGGGTCCTGCCATATTGTGGGAAAACATCGGAGATGGAAGGCAGCTGTATGGAGTCCTCAACGACAAGTTGCAGAAACTGCTGAAGGAGAGGGTGAATCGAGTCAGTTTGCCGAGGTGAAAGCCATCCAGCTGGCCCTGGACATTGCTGAACGAGAAAAGTGACCAGTACTTTATCTCTATACTGACTCATGGATGGTGGCAAATGCCCTGTGGGGGTGGTTGCAGCAATGGAAGCAGAGCAACTGGCAACGCAGAGGTAAACCCATCTGGGCTGCTGCACTGTGGCAAGATATCGCTGCCCGGGTGCAGAACCTGGTGGTGAAGGTACGCCATGTAGACGCCCATGTACCCAAGAGTCGGGCCACTGAGGAACACCAGAACAACCAACAAGTGGATAAAGCTGCTAAGATTGAAGTGGCTCAAATGGACTTAGATTGGCAACATAAAGGTGAATTATTTTTGGCCCAGTGGGCCCATGACACTTCAGGTCATCAGGGCAGAGATGCAACATACAGATGGGCCCGTGATCGAGGGGTGGACTTAACAATGGACACTATTGCTCGGGTTATTCATGAGTGTGAAACATGTGCTGCAATTAAACAAGCCAAACGGTTAAAGCCTCTCTGGTATGGAGGACGATGGCTGAAGTATAAATATGGGGAGGCCTGGCAAATTGACCATATCACACTCCCACCAACCCGCCATGGCAAGCGCCATGTGCTTACCATGGTGGAAGCAACCACCGGATGGCTGGAAACATACGCTGTGCCCCATGCCACTGCCCGGAACACTATCCTGGGCCTTGAGAAACAGATTTTGTGGCGACATGGCACCCCAGAGAGAACTGAGTCAGACAATGGGACTCATTTCCGGAATAACCTTATAGACACTTGGGCCAAAGAGCATGGCATTGAGTGGGTATATCACATCCCCTACCATGCACCAGCCTCCGGCAAAATCGAACGGTACAATGGGCTGTTAAAAACTACACTGAGAGCAATGGGTGGGGGAACTTTCAAGCACTGGGATACACACTTACCAAAGGCCACCTGGTTGGTCAACACCAGAGGATCTGCCAACAGGGCTGGCCCAGCACAGTCAGAACTTTTACATATTGTAGAGGGGGACAAAGTTCCTGTGGTGCACATGAAGAATTTGCTGGGGAAGACAGACTGGATTATTCCTGCTTCAGGTAAAGGCAAACCCACTCGTGGGATTGCTTTTGCTCAGGGACCTGGATATACTTGGTGGGTAATGCGGGAAGATGGGGAAGTCCAATGTATACCTAAAGGGGATTTGATTTTAGGGGAAAACAGACAATGAACTCAATTGTATGCTGTTGCCTGCTATAGCCCATCAACTAGAAGTCTGCAGGGCACCAGCGACTGGCCCTGACTTCCCTCCCACCATCATCCCAACAGAGAATGAACTTTGATAGAACCGGATGAGTTCTACAGTAAAGGAACGATCAGCATCATCAGGCAACGATCCAACACTGCATACAGCCTCTCCTGCCCTGAAAGACTGTTACAAGAGATGGAGCCCAACATCATGGACCGAATGGACTCAGTAGCTTTATAGGAATTGGTCTGTGCACTAAGCTAACAGTGCACCGAGATGAGAGTGAGGGTATATGGAAAATGTGGGATCTGAGCATGACGTGAATGGTATGGAACAAGGGGTGGATACTGTCCTGGGTTCAGCAGTGGCAGTCAGGTTTTTTTCTCCTTCTTAGTAGCTGTTGCAGCACTGTGTTTTTGACTTTTGGCCTGGGAACAAAAAAGTGATAACACTGATGTTTAGACTGACCAAGGATTTTGTGAGTCTCATGCTCTGCCAGGGAGAAGGAGGGGCCGGGAGGAAGCGGGGACAGGACACCTGACCCAGACTGGCCAAGGAGGTATTCCATACCACAGCACGTCATGCCCGGGGATGTAACTGGGAGCTACCCGGAAGGGCACGTCCCTTTTTTCGGCCGGGCTGTCTTTTCCGGCGGGCGGTATTGTATTCTCTTCCCTTATTATTTCTCTTGTCGTTGTTACTGTTGGTGGCGGCAGTGGCGATTTGTGTTATACCTTAGTTATTAAACTGTTCTTATCTCAACCCGTGGGAGTTGCATTCTTTCGATTCTCCTCCCCGTCCCTCCAGGAGCGGAGGGAAGAAAGGTGGGCGGGGGAAGTGGACTTCGTGGTTCTGATTTACGGCCTGGGCTTAAACCATGACAAAAAGAAACTGGAATTTGGGTGAGGACCACTTCTAGAGTCAGAGACACTGGTTTTTTTGATCATGTTAAACCTACCCTGATTTAGCAAAGCTACACATATATGAAAAATAACACACATCATTAGCAGCTTTACTAGTATCTTCTAATAGCTTATCTTCACAGAATATAGTTCTTCAACTGGGATCCTACATAACTGGTACAGAAATATTCTTATGGGGAAATCAACAGATCAATAGCATTACACCCTTTGCCTTCAGAAGGCAAAATTATTCTGTGATCCAGGAAGAAACAAAAAATTCTTATCTCAGATTTTTCCACTGAAAAGCAATAGATCTGTGCACATCACAACCTAACACTAAATGGTCACAAAATGCAAGTAGAAGATTCACTTGCTTACAACTACACTGTAAAATAACTTCACGCCTCAGTTTATTTTTGAGTACCTTGTGAGTATCAAGATAACTGACTATCCTTACTGCTTAAATATTTAATCCGAGAGTCTCTTTTGAAGTGAACCCACTTGTTCCCTTTATATCGAAAAAGCAGTGAGCATCTCTGGAAACGGTTCCATCTAGGGATTTTCTCAACAGGCAGTGGGTAAATCTGCATGAGGTTTGACTCTCTGACTATCCTGTAGACTTTGAATATATGTAGTGTTGCATGGTATAACACTGAAAAATGTACAAGTTCTTACTGATTAAAACTTTTTAATAAAAAAAGGTTCTCTATTTCCTCAGAAAATAATTTTCATATGGCTGAGATTATACAGCTAAGCACTCAAGTTCCCACTGTGTCTTGTATTCTTACCTCAATAGTTGCTGAAACAATTACCTGATTAGGGGATTTTTACAAAATTTGTGGCTACATGGAAAACCAACTTAATTATTAATCAGTGAATATAAGGGACTCATTGGAACTTTAAAACTAGTGAGCTTCCAGAACTGGTTTGCAGTGAGAAAGTATCTTGTGATAAAGTAGAAGATATCTAGCCTTTCAACAGGATGATTATATGACAAAGTTATGACAGTGTTTTCAGAAGAGGACAGGTGGCCTGAATTACACCTTAATTATGAGTTTAAGAACTATGAAACAATGTATTTACAGAGTTGAGTCAGTGTATCTTCCCACTGATACATCAACAGGTGAACGATAGAAGCTTTCACATTAATTATAATGACTACTTCCTTAATGAAGTGCAAAAATGTTTGTGTAATCTGATTCAGTTTCTTGAATTAGGTTACAGTTTATCACTCTGAAAGCAGGACTCTGTTGCTTATTTTTACAGTAAGTTAGCTCAGTCCTAACCAATAAACAGCACATCATCCTATAACACAAATCAAAAGCAATGCCAATGTTAAAAATGATTAAACACTAATAACCAAAACACTGTGTTGTTAACATGGAATGCCTTGTAAAAGAAGCAAGCAATAGCCACACGATTTCATTAATGTCTATCTTTTTAACCAACACAGGATCACAAAATGTACACACTATGTAAAATAAATAACTGAATAGGTTTGTTTCTTTAAATTGCGAAGTATGTAACTCAAACTTAATTTCTAGAACCTAGAATACTTATTGTAAATAATACTTATGTAATAATACTTATTATAAATCAACTCTATTCACTTCAGTAAGTTAAATACATTCTTAAAACCTTACAAGACTGAGCCTACCAGGAGAAAATCCTTCCAACTGCAGATTTTGTTTCTTGGCACTATCCAATATGATGTGGCTATAATAACATTATAATTCTATTTTAACCATTCTTCAAGTTATGCCTCATACAACATCAATAACTGTGAGCCAGAGAAAATGAAATTATTTAATTGATTAATCTTTCTTTAAACACCAAATAATTCCATCTTCTACTTTAGCAGAAACATTGCCACACTTTATCAACAGCTGCATCTGTGAACTCCATTTGTCCTCCAAGCTCAAATAGCCTATACAGAACCTTCCAGTTCGCTCCTTACTCTAACCCCTTTCAAAAATGCTTCGTGGCTCAGAGAATTTTGTATAGGATGGAAGCTGGAATAAAATCTTATTGATTCAGGCACACAGTAAGAGAAAATAAGGATGAAATTAGAAATTACATCTTCAGATTATCACATGAGAAAAAAAAAGAACAGGAATTTAATACAGGAAAGTAGTTAGAATTCATACATATGAAACATTTCAGAGGAAGCTTAGTATCTTTACACTGGAAAAGGTGAGTCTGGTAACAAATATGGAATAGATGGCCAGAAGGACCTATCGTAAAGCAAACCTGTTCAAAATAGTAGTAATAGCAACAATAATAACTGAGATTAATTTAATATAAAATTAATGTAATAAATTCAACATGTAAGGTTCTTTGAAATTACTTTTTTTAATTGACCGAGAGACATCCATATATAGAGATACATATATAAACAAAGTAGCATTCTTATCATGCCCTATAATAGTGATTTCCAAAAGCACTCTATATTAACATTTTATCTTTGAGAGAAAGTTGCAGCTCCTGAAATAAGTACAAGAGTTCTGTAGCTTGTTTCATTGCCTGTAGCTTATAGACTCGGTAGGACAAGCTGCAGAAGAATTATGTCAAGACCTTTATAAAATGGTTTTAAACCCTAAAATACTAAAGAATAATTAACAAAAGAATAAAAGTGAAGACAATTGTTTTTCAAAGGTTGTGTGAAAAATAACGGAAGTATAATCTTATATGTTATATAGAAACTACAGACAAAATACAGAGCACAATGTGTACCATACACTTTACTCAGGAATTACAGCACTGCTTTTCTGATTAATCACAGTTGTCTACCGTTTCAACTTTAGACAACTTCTGAAGCCTTCTAAGCACATCAGCCAAGAAAAGATCTGCAATACACAGAGAACTGCAGATCAAAGTTAACTACAACGAGCCATCTAGTTTTGGAAGGGCTTCAAGACATTATCCAGATAAGCCTGAAAAGTCAGTACACCTGTCTGAACCTACACCAAACTCTTCTTTCTTCTGACTACATCACTTGTAACAGACAGATTTTAACTCTTTAGACAATTCAAGAAGCTCTTCATTTCCTGTTGCTACACATTCCTCATTTTGTCCCACCTTCAAGGGTCCTGCATTTATTTTAATAGACATAAGACTGTCTTTTGTCAGCTGACCAGTCTTTTCCAAACTTTGGAACATTCTGTAAATTCACACTAATGAGAGACAGTGGCTAGACCAGCAACTGTGGGTAGTATTTATGAATCTTGTGATAAAATGGACAGAGTATCACCAAAGAGGTGATCCTCATTTTCTCACTTTATGCTCCCCAAAATCCATGCTCTCTAAAGCAAATTCATTCTAAGTGATGACGTGAGATTCTCTGCATGGGTTTTCAGACTGGACCAGTAAGAAAGTAGATTTTTAAGGGTTCCTGAAGTTGGCCTCCTACAAAAACATATAATCATGATATTTCATAAGAAGTCTCAGCATACAGTTTTGTACCAATATTATTTGCACACATAAACAATGCATGCAGAACCAGCCCCTTTAGAAAGCAGTTTCCACCTTCAAACATGTATTTCTGTAGTATATGGCAGAATTCAGAAAGAGGAAGATTTTCACTATGTTAATTCATAGCATTGTATATCTTAGATTCACCTAGTAATTGCAGATCTCTGATACTTACAGAGCATTAAATGGCACATAATTGTTTGTGTGATCACTTATACTCTTTTGTAGGCAGGAAGAAAAGTTAGTTATTATACTCAGATTATTAAATCAATCAGAAAGCTTAAAAAGAATAATTTGGTACCAAAAAAAGAGAGAGAAGGGAGGGGGAGAGCACTTAATAATTCAGCACTTTGATCTTTTTCTGCTTAGAGCTGGATCCAAACAGGAAATTTAAACATCATAAACTTCTCAAAGAGTCATCTTACGTCCACAAAAATGGTTAAGGGGTTGGAGCACCTGACATAGGAAGAGAGGCTCAGAGAACTGTGACTGCTCAACCTGGAAAGGCGTGGGAGGGGCATGGATCTTATCAATATGTACAGGTACCTGATAGGAACTAAGTAAAGATGAAGCCAGGCTTTTCAGTGTTGGCCAACAGACAAAAAGTTGAAATACATGAAATTCCACTTAAAAGTAGGAAAAAATACTTTATTTTGATAGTAGTCAAACACTGGAACAAGTTGAAAAAAGATGCTGTGGAGTCTCCATTCTTGAAGATACTCAAACTACAACTGCATGCAGCCCTGAACAACCTCCTTCTGAACAACCAACAAAGACCCTACTTTGAACAGGGGAGGTTGGACCAGATGATCTCCAGTGATGCCTGCCAACCCCAGCTATTTTGTGGTTCTACAAGTATACAGTGAAAAAAGGGAGGAAGATGTTCACAGTGGCAAGAATTTTCTAGTATCAACTACCATGGTAGAACATAACAGCACCTACATCATCTATTGCAGTTATAACAGTTTTCTTGGTAAGGCTCTTACAGTAGTTTTCGTTCTTACAATGCAGACGCACTATTCATTGTTTTGAACACACAGTTTTTAAGCCTATTTTTATGCTTGTCTGTCTATAAAATGCTGGAATGACAGTCATGTAACGCTGCTCCTTACCTTTGCTGAGCCATACTCGGTGGAACACTATACCCTACAGCATGCTTCGAACAGTGTCAATGTTTACATTTTTCGTGCTGTTTGAAACTCAACATCACCACAATGGGAAAAAAATCATGCTCACCCCTTCTCTTGTGGTAAGCCATGCAATGTGAAACCAGTTCAAACTTAATGGCGATTTCATTTAAACCTTTCCTCTTCTGCAAGAGACTCCCAAAGCACCACCATCCTAAAAGGATTTGATGAATTATAATCTTGTATATGCCTATTTCCTTTAATTTTGAATTGGTCTGGTTGGGGGGGGGTTATTATCATTTTTAAAAGACCTACATCTGTTTTTGTGGGCCGATATTCTAAGAAATTGGATCTGTGTTTTCAGTACTATGTATTTTTATCATTAACTTCTTATGACCACCTTTAAAGGACTAGAGAGGAACTGGATACTTTAGGCATTAGTTGTGGTTTTAAGCTGCTTTCTTAGAAGAAAAAAAATTTGCAAAAAAATCCCCAGAAGATATTATGTCAAGAGGTGATCTGCTCTTACATATTAACTGTAACACAAAATTCCAAACGATACTGTTGACAAGGGGATTTTTCCTGTCTCCCTCTTTCTGGCCTGCTTATTTGTCTCTGATTTCTTTCATGTCATCTCCTTTATACTTTTTACATGCATTTTTTCTTTGATATTTTCTTGTCTGACTTCCCCCAAATAAGTTCTCTTTGCTTCTGCAATTTTTGATCTCTCCCTCATAAACACAAATGCTTATACCCTATAAAAACTTTTGTTCTTTTCCCACATAGACCCTATTATTCTCATGTTGCATTCACACTGCATTAACTCCATCTCCTTCACTAGATTTTATCCTGTAAATACTACTGTGTAAGATATTTCAAACTGCATTCATTTTTTTGCTGGTCACAATTGCCCAGACTACCACGGTGTGTCCTACTTGCCTGACACCCTCCTGTGCCTGCCTGCACTCTCAGTGTCATCCCTCCTTCCTTCTACTTACTTTATAACTCTACCAACCCATCTGACTTCTTTTGTCACTTTTCTTGATCTTTAGCCTTTCGAAAAACTGTTAATTTCTAACAAATTATTTCTGGGTATGTGTCTATCTCACTATTGTAAAGCAGTTCTTGAGCCCTAAGGCAAATTGGCATGGCCCCACTTTTGTCCAGAGAGCTAAACTCTCTTCATTTTCTTCCCTTGTCCAGACAAGACATTTGCATCCACACTGTAAACAGTTTTTGGCATATGGTATTTCCTGAACTGTGCATATTTTTAGTCAGCTATGACCAAAACCACGCCAAAATCATGCTCATTCTTAAACAGACTTGTGATCACGGGCATGTACTCAAACATTCACCCATCTATCCAATATCCAAGACCCAGTAATAGTCCTTTCTATTTGTATCTGTCTAGTTTATTATCTTTGCCTAAGAAAAAATCAGTGCTTGAGTCTGATCCATGCAAACAAGCAGGGAGAAGTGGAAGCTCAGGTGAGCTTTGCTGAAGCAAGTGGGAAAATTTACCCCATCTGTAACACAAAGAAAGAAAATACAACACTGCAATCAACAGCTTGACAGTTGGGTGCCTCTGTCTTCAGATGGCTCTGTTCATCTTCTGCCTGCAACACATCCTTTCTTAACTATATCTAAGCGTAAGTCACTGCTAGGAGATGCTGCAGCAATTTTCAAAGGAAAAATGGTAGTATAAGAAACAGATTGTTACAGAACTTTTACATTAGTATAAGGCCTCAGGAGACATATCAAAATAGAATTTCAGGATGAAAAATTAAGAAAAACGTGTGTGTAACATGGAGTTATTTTAACTAACTCAGTTTCTTCGGGCAACTATATTCATGATGACATTATCTAATCAACCAAAGCAGCAAAAAATCAGAAGATAACCAATCTATTAAAAATGAATAGAGAGATTATTGTCTAATGATAAGTAAGTCATGCTCTGAATGCTTTTTGTTTATAAAGAACAGGGGAAAAAATACAAATTATTATTATTTGCTTGGTTATCTGTATTTTAAAGTACTGAGCTGCCAAAATTTCCATTACATATAATGCATTTACATAGCAATAATGTTACATTATGGGAACTCCCTTGTGATATTTGGGTGCTGATTTCCTAGACTTAATTTATTAACAAGTGGATGTAAGCCATGAATTCAAAAGATTGTTCATGTGAAGGTGTTTCTAGCGATCCTACCTGTTGGCGGGATGATTCCAGGAGACATTAGGCCTGGGACAGAATGTGGCATGATATGAGAATTCTCTGGGGAGGTGACACTTTGAGTCCTCTTAGGAGGCCTTCCAGGTCTAGAACTGAAACAAACAAACAAAAAAATTTTTACAATTAAGCTGTTGTCTTACACATCATTTCAAAGTTGTTTCAAGTGGTAACATGGACTGTAAATAAATTTGTTTCAAGGACGGTTGCTTTTGCAGTTAGATGTAATAGACTTCCATCACTAATTAGATTACATGCTGAATTCATTTTCCTCATTGAAGATCAGCGCTCTTGATGCATAATTCATAGCCTGCACCTCGTTACCTGCTTCTTCATATTAATATCTATACACAGTTTGAATTGCCTCGTTTGCATATGCTAAAGTTCTGCATGCAGCCTTCAGCACGAAAATTATGCACTAACTTGTAATAATTATTACAGTCAGCCTGGTATTGATTTATGAGACTTTTAAAAACCAAATATGTGTAGTACTTGTAATGAATGATATTTTAAGGTTCTTCAGGAAATTAAAAGGCAATGGCTGCCTAAGGAAATGTTCTGCTTGTTTGATTTAATACTACAGTTAGCTGGGAGGTGGAATGAAAGAGTGATTCAGACCTATAGCACATTTTTCGATGATATGTTTTATTACTTCGCACTGCTAGCCTGATATCTAGATGATAAATGACAATACATATCTAATGTGTGAAAAGGTCTTGCAATTTCTTTATTTTTTGTCATTTAAAAGATAAGTCAAGTTATCATTTAACCCTTATTCTATTTAAAGTGAAAATCTCACTAAGACACCTTACTTTAAATATACTACTTTATGTCAGAAAGGACTCAGAATTATTTGTAGGATATTGTTAAGCTTACATCTGCCCAGTATGGAAAAATAAAGGGCTTCATGTTTAAGCACTCCTTGTCTGCTAAATGCTCACATACACAACTTTCCATCTTCTGGACTGTGTAAGTAGCATACAAATTAGATACGGATTACAATGAAAATACTTATTACCCACTTACATGCAAATATGTACCTGCTACATACAACAAGTATCCAAAGGCTTGTATTCTTATGTACTATTGCAATATCCTATAACTGCTTATTTAGGAGACATTGTGGAATAACTTCACAGAAAAAGGTGAAGTTCAGCCCTAGCACTGAAGTGTTAACCTATGCTTTGCGAGGTTCTTAATTTGTTTCAAAATAAGAAAGAAAGAAAGAAAGGTGGCTCTGAAAGATTTTGCTCATTAAGTCCTCGCACTTACAAAACTCTAATAAGCATATGGCATTTTTAGCTATGCTGGGGCTGCAGAAGGAGGCACATACTAAAATACCTCTGTTTTTTGTTCGTATTCATTCCCCTTGTGTTTGGAAATATATAACCTACCTTCAATAAAACAAAAACAATCAAAGTACAGGGCATTTTCTTGGAGTTTAATGACTCAAAGCATTGAGTCATTAACCTTAACTGATCATTAATTCCCAACTTAATGTCCTGAGCTAAGGTCATTATTAAAATTATAAGCTTGATAATTTCTTTGATTGGTTTGGGATTTTTGAGTTTCTTTACTACAAACAGAAGTGTCATATGTTCACAACTGCAAGAAAAACAGTTGTAGAGAAATTATATTGTCTTATTCCAGCTCACAGAACCAAATTCAGCATCTTCCTTCTTTCTTTGAAATTTCTTTTGTGATTTACAATAAAAATAAACATACCATGAATACACATAAAACTGATAAAAACATTATAGCCAAAAATTATCTGATTTAAATGGAGTGTTTCTAATATATTCAACCACAAAAAAAATGCCACAATGTAAGAAAATTTTAATGGCTTAATTTAAATACCTATGATGATCCACTGTTCTCAAACCACTGAGGAAAGTATGCAAGGGCCTGACAACAGCATAAAAAACACAAGCAGGGTGTCACAGCATAATGCACAACCTACTACCAATGGCTTCCAAGTCTTAGAAAAACAAGAAGTTCATGCCTGCAAAGACTCTTTTTGATGCTTTCTACCAAATATACCCATGGTGAAGCCTGAATGCTTTTGTCTTTGATTTTTAATGAATAAAACCACCCCTTTTCAAAGCCTAAGAGAAGATACCCATGGAACAGAATTGTGAAGTGACACTGAAATATCCAAGGCAAAACTCTTTGGTTGCCTTCTACAATCAAGTTGATCACACTGCTCTATACAAAAGGCCTGTCACCCTCAAAACCATAAAGAAGCCCAGTAACCTAACTCTACCCCACAATTTATATCAAACTCTATTAAGTAAGGCTTTTCATGAAGTCCTAAACTCCCAATTCCAATTCAACTAAGAATATTTACGCGAAATTTCTGAGAAGTAAAGCTCTTTCATCCTGATATATATTTTTAAGAGACAAAACATTATTTCCAGTTTACTATAAAATGGCATTTATTTAAGAAATGTTTGTTCCTTATAACAAGACAGAAAAAACACATTAAGATGCATCAAGAATTACTTCTTAAGGTCTGGAAGCTCTGATTTAGAGTCATGGCAGACTATGCAATACATAATTAAAATCAGTAAATTTGATTGTCCCCACTAACTGATTAAGTAACAGTAATTGTCTTTTTTTATTTAGATTATGTACTTGTTTCATTAACCAAATTCCAAACTTGAAATATTACCATTTTATAAGATCTGTTTTCAAACTATGCGAATTGCAAGAATTTTGTATGAATCATTACCAGAGCTATGGAATAAATGGTTTGTAAAAATTACTTTAAAAAATACTAACTTTGATTCTATTTGAAAACTTCCATATTGTTTTGTACTTCATTAGCATTTTTATAGCCTTATGATAAACTCTTAAAAAAAAACATTAAAAGCATAGCAAATGTGTTTAACTATCACAAACAGATGATAAAAACAGCTTAATGAATCATTTTGTTGGTATTTTTCCTAAACTTATGTAAAGACCTATTTATTTTCACATTAGGACATGCTGACTTTCATTCCAAGATAAGAGCCTGCTTCAAAGTACTCACATTCCTATTTTGTATCAGATGTAGATTTGAGTATTAAAAAAATAAAAAATTAAATAGCTATGAGTTTATTTGTTATGCAGAAGATATATTTAAGCACTAGAGCAATGTAAGTTATTCTTCTAGTTGATGTCATGGAAACACAAAAATCATGATTTAGAAACTGTTGATAAATTTTTTTTTATTCAAATTTATATTTTATATGTAAGCATTTATAGAGATGTAAAAGATATTGCAAGCTTTTGTCTTCTGTGTAAAAAAAATCATTGGAAGAACAACACTGATTCTCCTGAAGAGCCATTTGACTCCTTAAGGTAATGCTAATTATCTCAATGGGTAAACTCCTCAAAGCAGACCCATTTTGATTTTGAAAATGACTGCCATTTGATTTTTTTAGAGCTAAGATAAACAGGCTGAAGAGCCAAAACACAAAAAAAACCCCACAGTGTAAGTCTTGTGAATACCTGGGGTCATAGTACTGAGAAATCAAAGAGTCTTTTGGGATTCTGCAAGAAGACACTAGAAGAAACAGACCTATATCTGGAAGACATAGCTGGTCTTCGTCTCTACTGTTTCATTCTTTGAAGATTAATTAGAGAGAGCAGCAATTCCGCAATTTCCACAAAGATTGAAGGAAACCACAATGATTAATGGTTTTAAGGAGCTGAGGAAAAGTAAGAGAGAAGGTACCAGTTCCTCTTCTACCCATTAAAAGGGATATGCCACAGAAAATTTTGACACTCTCTCTGCCTTTAGAAATATAAATATAGCAGTTAGATATTTTCCCTTCTAAAATTGAAGCTTTCATACATGAGATATCTTAACATATGATGCAGAACAAAAAAAAAGCTTCCTAAAGGACCACATATTACTTAGTCCTCTGTTTTCGAAGTGGAGCACCTAAATGCATTTCGCTCCCTCAAAATATGGCTGCCTTATATAGGCTTCTGTAAGCTTTGGATGAAAATGTGTTGACTTTTTTCAGGGCTTAGAAGACATTCCCACAGACAACTGAGCTTTATGATTTTTAGACAGCTACCACGATTTACAATTACAATATACCATTATGCAATAAGGGAACCAAATGTGCAGACTGGTAAATGCTGAAATTCTAAAGAAGTGAGGGAAATATTTTCTTCATTAGCATCAGCTATTAGATATTCAGAACACTTTCTAGAACCACTGAAAAATAAATCCATCAATTTGTGGCCAGATTTGTGTTTCACCCCTTCAACTTTTACAAATACTTCTAGGAATACTACAGCTCTAGCATTTTCAGCTTTGAAGGAAAGGACGTGTATGTCTTCCACACTGTGTCTGGCATGAAAGGTACAAAACATGAGAAATAATTGACAGTATATTGCCTTAAAATACAACTTTTCCAAAGTAGTTTTTTTTTTGGTCTTTCAATCAACATGTATTAGTCTTACATCGTTCCTGCGTTACTGAATCTAGACAACAGACGGCTGAATTAAATAAAAAAAAAAAATAAAAATGGAAGAATCAGGAGTTCTTATCAGCTAAAATGTTGTGCTTTGATTATACTTTTAAAGTTTTATACACCTCTGACCATGTTATCGAAGTATGAGCTTGCTTCTAGAAATCTCTTTGATAGTGGAAAACAACAAGCAGACAGAATCAGCAGGTGTGGTCCTGCACAATAACATGGAATGAGGTGAAGTGAGAATAGGTATGGGTTTATCTACAGAATTTAAAAGTAAGCGTATTTTTATTCATCTCTTTTTACTATCTACCAGGAGACAGCCATAACTTTAAAATTTAGGGTCTCATCCCTGAAAGCCTTGGACACCTAGACCTCCCACTGACTTCTGTTAGAATTCTGAGCACCAAGAAAGGTATTGGCTCCAAAACAGCTGAAATTCTTCATGAGTCACATATACCTCTCAGAGTGTGTTACTAGCACTTTATAGATGACTAATTGCATGGCAAAACATTTACTATAAAATGAAAAGAGTGTGCAACGAAGTTGAGATAATGATGTGATTTATCTTTCTTACGCCCTGACTTTGAGGAATAATTGTGCAAAATTAACTCTAGACAAAGTTTTACTTTTTAAAATTTTATTCAATACATGAAGTACTCCTAAAGAAAACACCAACTCTGACCAGCTGAAAGAAGTCAAACAGCCTTTCTAGCCTAAACTAATTATTTTCAGGGATGGTTTTCTACATACATAGGTTTATTTTTAACCTTGTCTGTGAACATGTTAGTACACAGAAATATTGCCCTAATTTGAAACTGAGCAAACATGATGCAATGAAGCTGCCATTGGTCAGGCAGTTTTATAATCAATAATACTGGAGGGCGGCAGGGAGAGTTACACTCTGGAGGTGATGATAGGCAGCAAATCCGTAACAAACATTTGGTGTATTTATTTAATGTATTTTTTATGTTCTTAGAACTGCTTAGAACAGCTTTGAATATCAATATCAATTTTAGCTACATCAGCATTTATGCACCTCATTTAGGTACGTATTGAAAACTCAGGCTTTATTTCTCAGTTGTTCTACCTCCCTTCAGTGCTTCAAAGCCTAATGCAGTATTTTTGACCTCAAAGAAGCCAGTTGAATGAAATTTAGGTGAACCATCACTGAAAGTGGTTATTATTGTGCTCGCCATAAGATGGCCACTGCAAAAGGGCTGAGGATGTCACAGTGAGGCTACTTGCTGACTTAATGCAAAGCCAGCGATGCCCTGCCACAACCTGTAACCAAAGTCAGTGGACTTTTCTCACATGGTATACATCGTATTTCTGGTTTTAGCTTCCATGCTGCTCTCAGTGTCACACATGCAGTCTCCACACTAATAAGGCTTGAGCCAACAGCGTGTCAATTTTGAAAAATAAGGTTTAAGAAGCCTGACTAAACCTTTTGTGTAATTTAATTCCTTTAGTTGGAAAAAACGCTTGCCAAGGTAACCTTCATAAATATTTCTAATGCACTGAACTAACACTTTAAAGGCACAAAAATTACAAAGTACATTGATCTAAACCTTATAGTTTACTATTTTAAGTTTTCCCCTTCTACTCCCACTCAAAAACAAAGTAAAAGAATGCAATTCCAAGACTGAGCATATATCTATTTTGGCAGTTACTAAAACAAACATCAGAAATCACACTGTGTCCTTTTTACTTACAGTAGTCATATAAAACAATAAAACTCTCAGTGCAATTACCTTAAATTTATTTTTCTTCTCACAGTTAAGCAGAAAATGTTCTCACGCAATAATTAGTGCTGAACTCATGATATATTAGAAGGACTTACTGAGACAGCAAACAGTGCTGATAAAAATAAATACAAAGATTTGTTTAAAAATCTTCACAAAGAAGTACATTAATGACCAAAAGAATTACAGCATGTGACAGAATTGAGTAGTGGAGAAAATATGCTAATAAAATATTACTGCATTTCAGTAACAGAACACTGTACTGCTATTTTTGAACCAAAATGGCCAAAAAGTGATGTTTGGTCAGAAATGCAGTACCAGCGTATCAGTGGTCCAAATAATAAAGTTAAATGGAACAAAATATATTACACTCCATACCCCATTCCAAAGCCATCTTACCACAGTAATACGCAAGCACTGGTTAGTACTAGGATCCTAAGTTTTTTTTGAGGGGTAGAGAAGACCTTGTTGAATTTATTCATTTCCTAACAGACCAGTCATGTAATCATCATGTCATTTCCATCTTCCTCGACACTACAGCCCAAATCACTATGCTTTTCAGCAAGATCAGGAATATTCTTCATACAAGAGTACAAAATATAAGGTACAAGAGTACAACAATATGTAGAATATATATTATAGCAACACCTGCCAGCTCTTACTTGATGGCTGAAGTTCCACTACAAACACAATGAAAGAATCTAAGAAAAAGATTCTACCTGACTGACCTTACTACTTGAATATATGAATGACCTGAAGGCCAAGAAAGGAAATAAAACCAGTTAGAAATCCCACTGTTACAGGAGTAAATTACAGTGTCAGATTTGAATACCGCTGTGATTGTACAGAAGTTTAAAATATTACTGAATTGTGATTGTTCTTTTAATGTAATTGAGATCTGCAAGTTGTGAAGGGCAAAAACAGATAAGAAATTAAACCAATTCTGTTGGGTCACAGAATTATGATGTCAGAAGTAAATTAAGCCAAAAAGTTCACTGTTTCATCTAATTGGCTGAAACACTAGATCTGCAACACTTAAGTATGTTGGCTTTCATGACTATGTAATAACTGAAACACATGCCTCTGATGATGACAGCTATACAAGCTAGAGTAGAAAATCAAGTCTGAATAAACAATGAAATGCAATTATTAAATAGAACACATGCATAAATTCAAACCATATTCATAGACTTTTACTTGCTATAAACATTGCAGCAGAAAGTGTACTTGTAATATCCAACAGCAGAACAGAAATCTCAGCACTGGAATCCCAAAGAGAATTTTTCAGGGAGACTGGAAATAGCAACCATACAACCTTCCAAAATCGTATTTATTTCCTCTATTTACACTGCTTTCTTTTCAGAATAATTCCTGCAACTACAAAAAACTACAAAAAGCAGTGACCTAAAGTGCACACTTTCCACAAAGGCTCTTTCTGTTGAGTTATAATAGATGCCTTTCCCATATCACTCAACCTTACAGCAGAAACCACATTTATAATTTAAATATGCAAGCTGAATTATTCCTTCTAACAGTGTTATTCACCCACATGAAACCCCGAACTATAACAGATGCAAAGCCTATTTTTTCCTAAACTGTTTTCATCTTTTCTTAGGCTTTTAATTCTAAAAATATCCTCTCAAAACAACATCTACTATGTATACTACAAAAATGTCAATCATGGAGCTAATAGGTCAGAAAGGCAGGTTTGATCCAAACGACACAATCGAAAATAATTTTAAGCTTTCATTTTTCAAAAGAAGTTTCAAGTTGCTGAGATGACTCCTGATGTCGAGCAAGTGTAACTTATGTGGCTATGTCTGTTAGAGTCTGCATATGGCCTGAAACAATGATTTAAATGTATGAACTTTAGTTGGAATGAACAGTCCTGCTTCAAGGCTTGTTTTCTAACCATCTGTATTCATCTCTGCATATAACTTGTACATGTAATTACGAATTTGTGAACATAAATCAGATAATTACATGTATAAATAACCAATTAGACTCAAAGCAGAATTAGGAATATAATAACACACTCCTCTTTTGAACACATACATAACCACACACATATAAGTGAGTACCTTTTTTAAGAAATTTTTGTTTAACTGATTTAGAAAAATAACATTTGATTTGTTTTCCAGTAGGACACACTGGGCAGCAGCTGCCATTATGACAGCCATCTAACAAAAAAAAAAAAAAAAGAACAGAAACACAAGTCAAAAAAGCATACCTAATAAACATGCCCATCATTGCTCAAGGGGTCACAGAGCTGGTGTTCATTACCACCTATATTAAATTTAAGATACATAAACATTTCAATGCTTATTTAAGGTCAAGTAAGAAAACAAAACAAAACCAACCAATTAAAAAAAAAAAAAAAATATTATTCCAGGTAAGTATCTTGTGAAAATATTCTGGCTATCCTGGCAGTTTGTTAATTAATATGCTATTCTTACTCATAACAGTTAATAATGGAGTTCTATCATATAAGTGTATCCGCTGGAATATATGAATGAACTCGTCACTTAATTGGCCACAATTCTTTGCATGAAATGCTGAAACAAGTGAACTGTCACCTTTTTAATGAAGCTGCCTATATCTTAAACCCTTTGCCCTTTACAAAACTATTTATACTCAAAATGAAAAATTTTATTCTAGCTTCTGCCAGAGACTGTGGTTAATGTTCACTGCCCTTTATTCACCTTATTTTTAATTCTGAGAACCCACACTCATTAACCGTACACTTCCACTGAATTGCTGGAACCACCTAAATAAAAGCTTGAAAGTGACTTTTATTGTACATTTGAGAGTAACTGTGCTGATATGAAATACTGAAAAGACTCTCCGTTAGTCTGTACAGCTATAACTGAACAGCTGATGCAACACAGATTGATGGTCACAATGCAGTATTCATTAAAATCTAGAATTTAAACCTTTAAATACAGTGGTTTGTATCTGTACATACGTATAAACACAAATCTACAAATAAATCTACTAGACGAGTGCTTAGCATTAAAAATTACAGGCTTTTTTTGAGCAGGCAGTATCTAGGGTCATAGTGAGATATTTATGTTGGGTGGCACTGTGCAAGAAACACTGGTGAAATGAGTCTACTCTCTGACTGACTACACTTCTGACACTAGTAACTAAAAGTTAAAGAGTATGTGCAGCATTAGTTTCATTTCCGTCATTCAAAATTCAAACCGTTTGGGATAGAAACCAGTTATCAATATAGCAATGGGTTTGTGCAACCCCCAGCACAATGGTTATCACTTAAACCCCATGTGGACCAAGAGATACAAGAGAGGTGATTGCCCTTGTAAATACTCTTTAAATAGTAAATCCTTGTGTATACTCTAGCTATAATTCCAAACCACAGCAAAATACAAACTCATACTGAAAAAAGTAAATTATGGTATATTCCAGGAAAACCTCTGTGTACCCAGTTGCACAAAATCCTTTTGTGAAATTAAGATCCCAGGTGCATTACACTGTTCCAACTTTGCAAGTCTAGGTGCAGCCTTGTATTATATTTCCCTTGTGGAAGGCAAGGAACGGAAACAATGACTCAAATTCAACCTCCCATTTTCTTTGCAGAACAACATCCATAACCATATGAATAGCAGCAGTTTCCCCTCCTAAACAGTAGAACTAGAATAATTTGGATGATACAGAATACCAAACCAAGACTCCCAAGTCCTAAAAAAAAAAAAAAAATGAAGAAAGAAAAAATAAGAAAGACAGTACTGTTAGTCCAAGTGGAAATACTACAGTGATGCAACCAAAGATACTTCTATTTGTTATCCCTTCAACAACTTAAAAAGTCATTCAGTGCAGTCCTATCAAGTTATATCAAGTGCTATATCGCCGTAAACCTTAGTGTTTGTTGGTATGTTATTTGAAGGCCTGAACCACAGCCAGTGTTCAAAGCTGTCCTGTAACTATCTTAGGTAAAGTTTGCCTATCAGAAATAACAATCTGCTACTAATGTGCTATCCTAGGGAAACTCTGAAAAGTTAATCAGTCATTTATGTTAAGTAGTATGTTTTTAGATAACAGAGTTGACAAATGTATCTACTTCTGATAAGATTTTTTATTATTATTCATAATTCTTTGCAATACTGGTCATTCCATTTGCCATCTTTATATAACAGAGTTGCATAGAAAGATATCAAAGATATCAAAGGATCTATTTTATAGAAACATATAAATCAGTTATTGAGAAGTTTATTTTAACATGTACTTTACAGTGCCTAATTGCGGATCTGCTCTGTATTTACTCTGTGACTAGAAAACTTTTATGTTCTAGTCCCTTTACCTCCCATGTCCAAAGTCATTATAAAGATATCAGACTTTGAAATAAATTTCAATTACTGTTGCTCTCTGTCTGAAAAGATCTGTTTCTCAAAAGCATCTCACATTAGCCAAAACAAAGAACCCCCAAATAAAAGACCAAATCCATCATGTTATTGTAATGCTTATATTCTCATGTTGAATTAAATCAATTCATCCTTCCTTTTATGAACTTCACATCTTCAGCAGCATAGAACACATAGAACAGAATTTCATGTAAGAGAATTCTATTATAGGGGTATGACTTCCAAGATGGTCAAAATGGCACCACAGACTTGCAGCACACTCTTCTGAGACATACCACATCTGGCCACTACACACATCCATATGATGTTTGACTGTCAAGCTCTGTTCCTGGAACAACTCCATATATAACACGCATACAGAACTATCTTCTGGCTCTGTCCTTATAGCTCGTAGCATAATAAGCTCAAATCCTGAGTGTTAAGATGATAATGAAATACAAATTAATTGTAATAATTACAAAAAGATTTGCTTTCCATGCCCAGTCAAGTTAGACAAGAGTTAAAGTAGGTGCCAATTCACAACTATATTTTGATTCTTCTTATTTTCTACTTTTCTGAAAGCTTTAGCTTCAAAACCTGACTTAAAGGCTTGGAAATGAAAAATAATCTAAAATCATCAAATAAATTAGTCCAAAAGTTTTTTCTTCTGATTTTGTTCTGGCTGGTGATCTCTGAATGTTAGATGTTGTAAATGCTGACCAAGGGTATCATGGTTCAGACTAAGAGGCATATTTTCATCAATGCAAATGCTTTCCCTAGGATGTTATCTGCTCACTTGAGACTTCATATTAGGTTTTGCAGTTTCAAACTTCACTTCAATACCAAATATGATACCAAAGAAACACCTACTTAACCAAACCACATGCTTTCTATGCTGTTAATAAGAAGTTCTGGCAGAACTGGGCTTTTTTCTGTTGTAACAGATCAAGTTCTTAGGGAAAAAAAGAAGTAACCAGCAGAAGACTATCCTTTTTGGAGAACAGGAATCAAATTAGACATTATTCTGATCAGAAACTTGCTTGGGTTATGTGCCTGGCTGAAGGTCAGAGTGATCTCTACAACTTTATAGCCTTCCGATACAAAAGCACATCCGATCTTGAACTGGACACTGAGCTCATGCATTTTTTCTATAAGTTTAACAATATTTGAGGAAGAGGGTACTGCAATAAAATGGCAAATTAGATGAATCTTATCACAAACAATTATCCTTCACTAAATTTTGACCTGGATATCAGATATATTCAGTTTTAATAGAATTGAATAAAGTGGCAACATATGTTTTAAATGATGCTTTCTCATTTATACTGTCTTTTAAAAGAGATAAAAGTTTTATAGTTTTTAAGCAATGTATTTCAAGTATACAGGCTTAGATACACAAAAGGAGTTTGGAAAGTGCAACAGAAAAATACAAGAAGACATGCTTTGGACTCCTGGGCTTTAAAGATTTAGTCCTTAGAAAAAAACATTCTCTCTCATATAGTACCTGTTATGTGAGGTGTATGTTTGTGTGTGTGCATATATATATATTTATATGCATACATATATAAGTATATGTAGACCATAAAGAGCACAGTGTCCACACAAGGGAGTCTCTAGGCTGATATTCCCAACACAATAGCTGTTCTGGTCCCAAAGCACTTTAAAGCAAAGGACGAATCAATCTAGACTACATCATCTTTAGTAAGTACTGATTGTGATCTTCTCCCCCACTGGGTTGTGACACTATGCACCACTCAAGAGAGCTAGAGAAAAGCACAGTATGTTAACAAGTCAACTGTAGCTTCTGCGACACTTTCATCAAGTACTAAATGGTGAAAGACGAGTATCTCCAGCCTGCCCATCATGACAGAACTACAAGGCTGATCGTCGGGAACTCCAGGCCTGTCAGTCAGACTTCACTGCCAGGGAGGGTTATGGAGCAGAGCATCTTGAGAGGCACCACGTGGCACATACAGCACAACCAGGTGATCAGGCCCAGTCAGCATGGACTTATGAAAGGCATGTCCTGCTTGACTAACCCAATCTACTTCTATTACAAGGCATTCTACCTGGTGGGTGAAGGAAAGGCTGTGGATGCTGTCTACGGAGACTTCAGTAAAGCCTTTGACAGTTTCCCAGACCTTTCTCCTGAAGAAACTGGCTGCTCATGGCTCAGATGAGTGTACTGTTTGCTGGGTAAAAATCTTGGATAGTCAGGCCCAAAGGGTTGTGGTGAATGGATTTAAATCCAGTTGGTGGCCAGTCACAGGTGGTGTTCCTCAAGGCTCATTACTGGGGCCAGTTCTGTTTAATATCCTTATCAATGATCTGGATGAGGGGATCATGTGCATCATCAGTAAGTTTGCAGACAGCACCAAGTTGGGTGGGAGCGCTGATCTGCTGGAAAGGCTGGATCAATGTGCCAAGGCCAGCTGTATGAGGTTCAACACGGTTCAGTGGCAGGTGCTGCACTTGGGTCACAACAACCCCACGCAACATTGCAGGCTTAGGGAAAAGCAGCTGGAAAGCTGCCTGGTAGAAAAGGACCTGGGCTGTTGGTCAACAGCCAGCTGAATATGAGCCAGCAGTGTGCCCAGGTAGCCAAGAAGGCCAATGGCATCCTGGCTTGTGTCAGCAACAGTGTGGCCTGCAGGACTAGCGCAGTAATTGTCCTCCTGTACCTGGAACTGGTGAGGCCACACCTCGAACACTTTGCTCAGTTCTGGGCCCCTCACTATGAGAAAGACACTGAGGTGCTGGAATGTGTCAAAAGAAAGGCAACAAAGCTGGTAAAGGGTCTTATGTGGAACAGCTGAGGGAACTGGAGGTATTTAGCCTGGAGTAAAGGAGTTCCAGGGGAGACCTTATTACAGTCTGCAACTACCTGAAAGAAGGTTGTAGCAAGGTGGGTGTCAGTCTCTTCTCCAAGTAACAAGCACTAGAACAAGAGGAAATGGGCTCAAACTGCCAGGGGAGGCTTGGATTGGATATTAGGAAAAATACCTTCCCCAAAAGAGTTGTCCAGCATTGGAACAGGCTGCCCAGGGAACTGGCTGAGTCCCCATCCCTGGAGGTATTTTAACAGTTGGATTCAAAGTTCTTATAGGTCTTTTCCAACATAAACAACTGTATGATTCTATATGCAAAAACATATGTATGTGTGTACCTCTCTGTAGTATGCATACATACAGACTACAATCCCTACAGGTGATTAAAGGCAGGTGATTAGTGGACTCAGTAACATTAACACAACCATTTAAAAAAGAAAATGACCACCACAGTCAACTGAAAAAACAGATGTCATTTGCTAAAGTATATCAAACCTAGAAGTGTAGTCAAGGGTAAACAAAGGATAATAGAGTTTACTTAGTACCCATTTGCACCCTAAAAAGTTTCCTCTCACATATTCCAAACAACCAAGTATTTTCCCTTTTTTTTTTTCCTCCTTTGACAGCATTATTGTTAAGACTCAAATGTCAACTCAGTCAATAGCAATGTTATAGTGGGATGACTCTTCTGAATGACCACAGACCTCTCTTGGAAACATCTCTGGGTAGACAGACCCTAAGAGCATGTGCCTTGCACCACCATCTTGGAAGATTAATAACACATACTAAGTCAACAGTATTATCTGCATGTTCCCAAAGTATCTTAAATTAAAATGCACATTCATCTTGGCCCAGTTTAGCATACTGCAAAATTTGTTTTTCTTAATGAGATCACATTTAATAATAATAGAGGTAGGCAACTCTGTAAAATAACAAATATAGACTCATCCCTGTAAGCTATTTTCCATAACTAGCATTGTCTTGAATGCCATTATCTCTTTGACTTAAGGAACAGTCAGATCTACCAACAGCTTCACTTATGTAGAAAGTGGTTTATGGGAATTATACATAAAGACCTTTACAGATAAAAACATGTTGTTGAAGATCATGCTGTGCCACAGCCTTCAGAGCTCAGTCAGGTTTCATGCAAATCTTTCCATTAAGAAAATGTGCAATTGTTTGGTTTACAGAATTTCTTCATATCAGTACAGATAGCAAATTTTATTCTATATTGCATCCATTATCTGACTTACTCATTGTGTACTCATGCAATAGCTCAGCAATATGAAGTACTCATTGCTCTAGAATTAGCCTTCTTCAACAGATCACATGTAAAACATACTGATGCTGTGAAAACTCCTTTCTGCTTTCTTTTTCTTACATACATAATGAACACATTTATCTTAAGATTTAAGCCCTTTCAGAATGGTACCTCACAAGCGGTTTACAACCTTGCCATAAATGTTAAACACATATGATGACATCTAAGATCACACTTTTTCATGAAAATGTTTCTTTATTTTATAACCATACTAAAAAGAAAATTCCTCAATGGACAGGTTATATTTTAAAGAAACAGCAAACATACTTATTTCAACAGGCTTACTGTGAGTTAATTAACGTGAAAATTATGTAAACACAAGTCAGTATTATAACAGCCAGTATGAAGTTTTAATTTTTCTATTGACCTAGTAACAAATTTAAATGCTAACAGTTTGGAAGATCAAATTAAATGAATACAAACATTTTGTTTAATGACATCAGCAGTCAATGCAGAACATCTGTGTTTTACTTTAAAAGTGATCAGAAAATATTCCTTTGTTTACATTACAGATAATCAGGAGGTTTATATTTCTGTGTTCAATTTAAGCTGAAAAAAATATCATACTACCTTCAGGGCCCAAGGAAGCAATACGTTACAAATGCAAGATTTCTCCTTTTTTGTCTGTTTTGTAACCATGGTAAAACAATAGAAATGAACTTTCCCTGAACCCTTCTCCTTTAATGGCCTGAGTCCATGTTGACCCAGCAATGCAAGCTGGAACCTGATACTATCAAACTGACTGCTGCTAAAGCAATCACATTCAGCAGAAACTATACACAGTACATTATAATACTAATTTCAGCATCCCACAAAGCCAGTGCAAAGGCAAGCTATTAAAGTATTATATTCTATTGTTTAAAAGTGAGATTAATTCAATAGCCTAAATGCACCCAAAACCCATGAACTAAATGGCAGACTGTACAACTATATTGTTATTCTTTTATAATTATAATACTGTACCAAAGTGAAATTGCAGATAAGGTTCTCCCTTCCCTTCTCCCTTCAGAAAAAAGCACTACTAGATGAATTATTAGTAAACAGATGATTTGAGCCATTACAGGTTCATATGATCTTGCATTTGAATGAGGCATGTAATTAAATTATCAGGACTTTGTTCTAAATGCTTGAAAGAAGGAGAGCATGATAACCACATTTTTAAAAGGTAGAAGAACAGAAGAAACTTTTTTTTTTCTTATAGAGGACTACAGGCAACTAATGCATAAAGGCATAATTGATTAATTCCACTAATTAAGATATTTGTTATTCCTGCAATGGTAGCTTGATAAATAATGTATTAGATGTGGCACCATTTCCCATCAGTTCTGAAAAGACTCTAATGATGTTTCAAATACACACTGTTATAACCTGAATAACTCAGTTCTGGACTTATGTGTCCAGGAAAAAAAAAAGTAAAATATATTTTGAAGTTAAGAAGAAGTCAGTCTGTAAACAGTGAATGTTTCATTACAACATACTCTAGTAACTGCACAAAAAAAAATCATTTACAGGCACTGATATTTTTTGTTTGTTTGTTTAAAAAAGGTTGTAAGGGGAAATATTAATTTAAACTAGCCCGAATTTTCCAGACGTAAGTACTCAGTCAAAGTTAGTTATCCATGATGTTTCTCTGGAGAACAAGAGACACCCTCAAAAATCTATTCATCACCTTCTATTTTAAGTCACCTGCACTAAGATGATATAACGCACTTTTGGGATGTGTTTATGGCTAAAGTGCATGTACAGGCCCTAGTCATCTAACTATTAGGCAGCTACAGTTCTCACCTTTAACACAGCTACTTCAGAAAGAATCACTCACTAACTTGCATTCAATAGCTTAAGGTACAGACTACTTATCCAGAATATGAAATACAAAGACAGAAAGACTTTCTCAGTCCAAGCAGAGGGATACAACTCTACTTTGTTATAAAGAAAACTACTCATAATCCTGTGGGCAGGTCAGGATAATAACATTGAGGCTGAAGAAAAGAATGAGACATCTACTAAACTACAAAAAAGAAAGAAAAAAATAAACACAACATTAGTAAGAGTATTCACCTGAGAGGAGGATTTCTGGCTGCTTGTGATTGGACTTGATGATCTTAAGGGTCTTTTCTAACCTATACCATTCCATGATTCTCATCTTTCTTCTCTTTATGTAACCATGATTTTAAAGAAAGTGGTGACCACCCCACTTAAGATTGCAGGCACTTAGTACACATACTCTGATCATGTACCACATCCTTCATAATAATTACATATAGGAATTTAATTTTCTTTGGGTTACAATCAAGTTCAGCGTGTGCCCACTCTAGAGCAGAAGAAAAATGCAAACTTTAGCCCAAGAGGGGGTTACATTCACTTAAACTTGTTAAAGAATGAAAACATGTTAAAACTTATGCTGGCTTTCAGCTGCAGCAGCAATCACATCACTGAAAATATTTATCAAATAAGCCTTAAACTGTTGTGCTTCTCTACTCTGCACATGCATATGAATTTTCATCTAGTAACGTCACAATATACAGGGGTGATCCTGTATTGCACAAAGTACAACCTGAACTACCAAAATGAGACCCAAATTTGGTAGTTTATTCGTGCAATGTAAATGTTAAATGTTAGTATCTTGAGCATACAAGCATACCAGCAATATCTTCTTTTAGTGGCCTGTTTGCCTGGACATGTCAGATGTCAGACACTAGGCCTTCAGAACAGCTTCTGGTCTAAGTGTATTTGGAAAACACCTAACACACAATGATGCCAATATGAATTATTATGTTATGAAAACCACAGATTTTAAATAGGAAACACAGATGCTTTATGAAAGAGGCAAGAATGAGAAATGATGCTTTATGAAATGCAGCAAGTGACTATTAGGTTGGAAGGTGCCTGTTTCATTGCAGTTTCCCAGCCTTTATTTATACTAACTCTCTTCCTCTGAGCATGGTTTATAGCACTTTTTCCTCCAGTCACCCATTTTTTCTCCTTTTTTCAGAAATTCTAAATTGACTTGACAGATTTTTGACCATCCATTTCTACTACTAACGAGCCAAGTTGAACTTATCTCATCTGATCCACCTCTTCTGTGTTTATCCCTTCTTTGGAAAATGGAAACACGTGGCAGGTAAGCCAGTTCCACGAGGTGGAGGCAGTGAGCGAAGAGGGAAGGAAAACTGAAATACTTCCTTTGGAAACACAAGCTCAAGACCATGAAAGAGCCTCTCTGTCTTGGAGGGTGGAGCAGAGATTGCACAGGAATTTAATAGTCTCCACTGCCTGGATTTGACATGAAAGATTTGCTTGATATCCTTCCAGCGTTGTTACTGTGCCACCACTGGCAACAGTGGTCATCAGCCCTTTTCTTTATAATCAAAGGAAAGACTCACTTATATTTTTGTGAGAATTGTATTATACACATTGATAGTTCACAGAAGATATGGTCAACCCAGCTTTGGAAAAAGCACTTTTAACTTGCAAGACCTTGGTCCATGTCTTTATAACTGAAAAGAAATTAGAGAGAACAGAATTAAGCAACATGTATTTTCTGTTCCTGTGTTAGGGGAAAAAAAAAAAAAAGGTGCCAATTCCATGGTTCTGGAAAAAAAGGGGCTGCGTGACAGTGGAAGCAGGGAGAGAGAATAGCAGAGTGAAAAACAGCTCTCCAAGTAGAACATATAAGCAAAGACCAGTCCTCATGCAGAAGAAAAGATGAAGAACCAGAAGAGAAACAGAAAATTTCTTGGCAATGATATCCCTCAGACCTGTAAAATGACAGAAGTTGTAAAGTATCAAGAACTACAGATTGAATCTTACAGGTGGATTATTCTACATCTTCACGATGCTATAAAGCCTTGTCCACTTCCAGGTGAAGGGGCTGCTCACTGTGTTACTTTTTACCAAGCACAGACCAAACCACCCTCCTGACAGACTTGAAGAAAGAAAGATAACCCTATGTACCTCTGATTCTCAAAATAGCGGTGAACAGGTAGAGATGTGTATGCAAATTATTAATTTTATTATAATATTGCTTGCAACTAAACATAATTACATCCCAAGATACCTACTTGCACACTGGGAAGATTTTTTTCTTTTTGGTTAAAGGAAGAAAATAAATTACTGCAACATATACAAATTCTGCTAATTATTTTCCTACACTTGGTGTTTATATTCAGAAGTAACTATCTGAACTATCTGAATATCAAAATGATTTTTAATTAGTTTCAATAAACCAAATTTAACAATACGTAAGTCTTCAAATTACAAATATGCTCTACCAGATTACATATAGGTCAAAACCAATGAAGTTTTTATGCACCTTAGAGCATTTTGAAGACCAGGAAATATGAAAATATGAAAAACATGGATAAAATACGGAACAATTATTACTTTACAGAAACAAACAACTTATTATCCTAGGTTAACGAATTACCATATACCAATAAAATATAGTTTAAGACTAGTATTTGTGAGCAGGAAGATCTGATTGATAGAAACATACTAATAGCAGAAACATACCAACTGAACCAAACAATTTTGACAAACCAAAACCTTTTTTAGTTTTAAGAAAAACTGTGTAACCATAGTGTCAATCAAAAAACCTAAAATATTAAGTCGTCATTGCCCTTTTAAATCCTTTCAACTAGAATTCCCTAATTGTTCCCTCACTTTATCTCACAGTACCAGTAAGTAAATAAATTAACAAAATAGCTTTTATCGCACAGAATAACCTTTTAACTGAAGGATTATCTCTGGTTTATTTTTCATTTCTTTCTCTGCAGATAGCAGTTCATGCCTCATTGATTAGTTTGCTGAGGTGGTGACCAGAAATGAAAACAAGGTCTCTCAGATATTGCCAACACCTGTAAATATATATATATATATATATATACAGCAAAAAAAAAAACAAAAAGGTACCAAAGCTAATATATGCTATGTTTCCGGAATTCAGCTTCTAAACATTGAGAGCCAATGGTCAGGAGAGATTCATTTATTCCAATCAGCCTGTGCCAGGATGCAATTCCACAAACAATTCTAAAATGTCAGTTCTGTGGTTTTGTTTTGGTTTGCTTCTCATTTATACTTACATAGGATATTCCATTTTCTTTCTTTTTTTTCTCATTTTGCACTTTTTAAATGCGCCAGCACACCAGTGATATCTAACAGTGCTGTTTCAAATCAGGATTTTGTATGGTTTTCTAAAAGAAATTATTTCAAAAAGCTGAAATACATTTTGAGAATTCAAAAATACTGTGTTCAGTAAAGAGTTAATTTGGGTTTGTTTTTTGTTTTGTTTTTTTTTTTTCCTGCTTTATGTTTTAAACTTTCAATAGAAACAAATTTTAGTTTTCATGGAAGGTGCCAGATTAACAGCTATGTATGTCAAAGTCCTCTATCCTCATATGTGGTAAGTCCCTTTCCTTAACTAAAGGGACCATGATTTCAAGTGCAACAGAAATTCAGCTGTTCTGTTTATTTAGACTTCAGCTTCTTTATCAAGCCTACATGTATCACCAATGGGAATAACAGTTTCTATGACATGTAAAATTGAATTGATCAACATAATTCCTCTTGGATATAAAAAAACCCCCCCAAAAAAAACAACCCAAACCAAACAAAAAACAAGACAAAACAAAACAAAGAAAAACACACACACCACTATGTTAGCAATGCTATTGGGCTCAGAACATAAATACTAAACCAACAGACATATAGTAAACATGCATTGGAAGGATCAAGATTTCAGAGAAGAAATAATGTGAATTATGCATTTGCTGATATGTTTCAAAGATTGTTGAACAACCTATACGAACAAGCACATAGTTCTCCTGCCATTTGATGCAAGTGAAATTTTACTACTGGCCTCTGGGGAAGAAGATATGAGTCTTGTGAGGTGGACCACACAGTCATTTCTTAAATGTTAAAATTTCACTCACAAAAATGATGATAATGCAATATTAATGCTTTCAGACCTCTGTTACCTTAACCTTGCTGTATTCATAAACACATTAAAAGATAATAATTTTCATACCAGATGTACATGGACTTCTCCAGCGTATGAACTGATTTCAGACAAGTGCTATATGCAGAATAACATTTCAGGTAAAAGAACCTGTCATTATGGCAAACAACATAATTCATTCGTTTTCAACACTGGCACTACATGACAAATCAAGAATAGCAGGAAAGCTTTTTTTTAATGTCCTTGAAGAAGGCATCAAGCATTTGTTTTGTTTTAACATTAATTAAGCTAAATCTGATAACATATTTTAATTACTCTACACAGACTACTGTTAATATGAAGTATCCTACTGGTAAAAATGAAGGCCCTCATTCAAGAAATTGCTTAATCATGTGCATAAATTCCTTTAAATTTAGGATAGAAAAACTCTTTGATTAAAAATAAAACGCCGATGTTTTGCCACTGATTTAAGAGGCCACTTTCACTGTGCAGTGAATCTCAGACCATGAGCACATCTCATGAACCTACCCTCTTCTTATTTACAATAAAAACACTGTCAATGAAAGAACTGAATTATCACATCTCATGCTACTTCGTAGGTTTTGATGAGCTGACAGTAAACACAAAATTCACACGTACATTCATCCACACACACATAACATCAAACTTTTACTATTTTAACATTATGATGTCATAAGGTTCATGAAGATCTACAAAGGCAAATATATTTCTTCTCAAGTTTACTTCTTTAAAATAAATGGACATTTAAAAACCTATCAAAAGTGGTTAAGAAATCACACAATAGAACAAAAATTACTAATTTTTAGATTCTATTATTGTTTTCCACCTTAGTAGTACTGAGCAGTTACAGTTCCAGCCTCAGACATGAAAAAAAAAATTATTTGTTTCACTGTAAGAAGTAAATCACAACATACTGAATACCAAAAAGATTTCACACAGGATTGGATTTCCTGCATTTTTTTACTAACTAAGCATAAATTAATGTTGTCTGACTACATGCATTTACACAAACATTTTGAAATAATATCTAACATACAATAAAATACTGTGGATGTCTACCATCTTTCTTTGTGCTTTGGTCTATTAAATTTTTTCTATTAGAAATTTCTTACCTATTTTTATTGACCCTATTTCTATATGGAATGAAATCAATGCATGTCAAATTATTAAAGTTCCTGATGTTTATTCCATGACTCCAACAACATGCTGATGTAAGATACTACTGCATAATCGAAAGAATGGTCTCTAGATTCCATGGGATTTCAGATTATTACAGATTTCCATTTATTTTCTTCCTTAAAATACCCAAACGCTGGTATAACACTTACAGTCAGAACATGTTCACAAAAAATATGCAAGTGGAGAAGCAGTTTTATTTCTATCTTATTAAATGAAGTAATAATTTTCACGGCATCCATCTGCTCAAAACTCAGTATCAGAGAGATGTTAACATGGATATGCCCATAAAAGCTCTGGGAACTGATAAAACAGGAAATAAATATCTTAACTATTTTTAATTTTTAGCCAGTGCTTGCATCTGCTTCTCAATCCATCAAAATCTAAATAGATTTATATTTTAAGGAAATAGAAGAAGTATTAATTTTGAATCCTTAGAATACTGCATTGTTTAAGTTTTCCATGTTATGAACTAGATAGTGTCTCTATTTTAATGAATTATGAGCCCTTTGCCTGTTAAGTTGTCCTTGATCTAAAGATTATGCTCCTGCTAAAGGTACATTATACAAATGTCTATATTCAGTCATCTTTTGTCAATGCTTTACTATCCATTTAAAAGATCAAGATCAACATAAAGGTAATAAAATGATACATAATAGCAGACAGTTATGTTCTCTGTACTTTACTTATCAGTTCTAACTAAGATGTCTTTATCAAAAGGTTCATTTTCATGCAGCAGTGAGTTTATATCAATCAGTTATCCCTTACACCTGTCAGAACGTTCCTACACCCAGATAAATGTGACTGTTATCAGATACTGGTAGAAGGATAATGTAAAACTGCTTTATGAAAACTATTCTTTATTACTGCTCCACAGATGTTTCCTGTTATAAATATCCTACATTGTAACAAACAATACTAATGGCATTATGTGAATAAATAACAAAAGAATAAAAGTCACCTCAAGATACAGCCCTTCAATGCCAGAAGCAAATTTATCATTACCCCGTCAGCATTTTGTAGTATATATAGAAAGCAACACATATGCAAAGCACCAAATGCATTCTTCATACATTTTTCAAAACAATAAAGAAAATTTATGGAAAAAAAGTTCCGTTATCATAACCAAATCGATTAAGTGAACCTGAGTGAGCTATATTATGTATATGTATATATATTATACCAATAATTCTGAAGCAAAGCTCCCCATTAACCAAAAGGGTCTCTATTTAAAAACTGAGGGCACAATATACGCATATATATTTGCACAGGATGCTTTTTTTAAATGTTTCAATTCAATCAGAATAAATCTACACCTAACCTAAAGGATATTTAATAGGTATTTTCTTCTACTCATGTGAAAATTTAAGAAATTGCTATAGATAAACTCAAGCAGCCGTGATCCAACAATACAAATTGCGTATCAAAAGGTAATACAAAAAACTACCTACGGAAGCCTTAGTACTACATGACCACAAAACTAAGTATTTTTTGCACTCATTCTGGTACTAAAAGTGGGGTTGTTTTCCAAAACTCTGAAATCAAGCTCTTTCTTCACAGAGTAACAATTTGCATCCAAGGTTTTATACAAAAGCTGGTTGAACACACTCTGTCCTGTAGACACAGAATTTTAAAAATGAGTCTTTCTACGACATCGTATTTTCATTGCTAGTTGTGAGGCAATGACTGTAACAGAACTGTGCATAAATCTCATATCAAATTCTTAGTGAGTTAATTAATACAGCAGTAAGTTCAAGGAAGCTTCTGACCCAATATTAGGGGGACAGAAATTTAGAAAATAGTTAAGTAAACATGACTTAGAAACGGATCAGGTAAGCAGTACTACATTTTAATTTTGTGTTTGAGTGCCCTGGATATAGATATTTTTTAATCTCTTTTTGCTAAATTACTGGTTTTTCTGCTTTGAAACAATAGTTACAAGAAGACCAAAATATTTTTTCATATCCCTGCAACTTCATTTCTAGGTATCTGTGAACAGATCTTCTAAAGTTATGTTTCATAACATTTTCTAAGTGAATCATAGCAGGTATCCCTATATTGCCTACAGCAGCAGCAGCTTGGTGAGAAAAATTTTCTGTCTTTTGCCAGTGGCAAAAGCATAGCAGCTTCCAGACTCTGTATATCAGTCTGCTCTACAATAAAGCTATAAATCTTCTGTTTAAAGCGAATCCCAAAACAAGTGTTCAAAAACTGTGTAGATAAGGACCTCAGTGACATCGTTTAGTGGTGGTCTTGGCAGTCCTGGGGGTAGTGGTTGGACTTGATAAACGTCTTTTCCAACCTAGCTGATTCTGTGATTCTATTGTACCACCTAGAAATATCTACAATGGGTAATACAAGCCACCATGACATTGCAAGACAACAGTTGCCTTAGCAGTGTCAGTAATGTATTCTGATTTTTAATCATCTTTACTTTCAATTAAATAGCCATTGAACAATGAAATTGAAAATACACCAAAACTGGATAGCAAAGGGGCTGGAATTGTTACAACTTTTGATCTTTACATTCCCTCTGCTTTGCTTCAAAGAGGTCAAGAACTTTTTTCTTCTCAGATACGTACCAGTATCTCTGGGATCTGGCAGCTACTGCCGTGACTCACACCTTTCAGAGCTGTTGCCAAGCCTACCTGGCGCCAGCCAAGCTCTGTATGATGTAGGCAAGTCAAGAACCATTAAAAACACCAAACTGCATGTACAATTACTACATTCTGATTACTCAACAAACGCTTCAAACCATCTCACCTAACAGTTCTGCATATGTGCCATACAAAGCTACATATCAGACCTTCACAAACCTTTCCATTCTATGCAGTGATGGATCATGCCGAAAGTGCTGGTCTCTCTTTTAGCCAGCGTTTGAAATTCTTACTAATATGGCAGGTTGAAGAGGAGAATTTCTGAAGCATTTTTTTTATTTGGATCCACTTCTGCAGAATTAATTTTATTTATTTGGGCTTAATGTAATTGCAGCTTACTTACATTGTTTTAAATGGGTGAAAAAAACAGGATGACTAGCTGGGTTTTTTTGATACATGTCTGGACCCTACTTTTTCTGATTACACTTTTGACCTAATTCATGAAATATCCTACACACTGGTAAGGTCTAGTAAGTCTACTGACTTGAGTATTCACATTGACTAAATAGCTAGAAGGCTGTAACTACAGCATGAGATACAATGTGTCTGTAATTGGTGAGCTGCTTATTTACTGAAGCAGCATACAAAGGCCAGCTCTTCCCTTATCTTCATCACACACGTGCTTCTAGAGCTTGGAGAGGAGTAAAGGAAGAAAAGAGGGCTCATGAGATATAAAATAACAAAGTTTATTCAGGTTCCTTCAGTGTCTCCAAAACTGCTTGGGTCTGACACTTAGTTTTGACAATAAAAGTAATATAATAGCAGAATTTACAATACCAACACCAGTTGAATATACTAACTGGCACTAAATAACAAATTAAAATAATACTGAGTCAACACTGGCACTGGAAGTATATTCAGGCACCAAAGCACAGCTAAGTAGAAGAATGAAAGCCCAATTCTAGGATCAGTGTGCCTCTGCCAAAGCCAAAGGAAACAAGTCAACCAACATTATTTTACCAAAGATGTATACAAATAGAGTTATCCACTGAAATGTGTACTGATAGCATAAATCAAGTATAAATTAAGTCACCTGCTTCATTCTTTCCTAAAGTTCATACATATGTGAAGACATGGTACACTATGTCCTATCTATGAAACACATAATCACAGCAAAATCTTGTCCAAAATTGCTGTAATACCTTCCACAATTGATATAATACCTTCACACTTATTTTAATTTCAGGGTTCTTTTACAATTTCCATTAAGAATCTCCTTTAATCAACCATCACAGAATCACAGAACCATAGAATAGTTAAGGTTGGAAAGGACCTTAAGATCATCTAGTTTCAAACTCCTTGTCATAGGCAGGGATGCCCCACACCAGACCATGTTGGTCAAGCTCTGTCCAACCTGGCCTTGAAGTAACAATTGTTCAGGTAGATAAACAATTTTTCAGATGCTTAAAATGTAACTGTCATATTAATCCACCTTATCATGGTTTTGCAAATATTATAAAAGCATCTCCCATGTCAGTTATGATCTGATTATTAGGTGGCTTATAACACTTAGACAGCATCACCTACTATAATTTCTCAAAATCCTTTACGTGCAACGCATATGTTGTAGGTTGTCAACATTATTATTGTATGCAAAAACACATTCTGTGTTTGCAATCCCATCAAGGCAAGTCAAATGCTAAATCAAACAACTCAGTAGCACTTACCTCTTTAGAGGTGAACATACTGGGGCCTAGAGCAAAAGTAATCAATCAGATAACATACGCAAATCAAGACACGTATTTAATACTTTTCAAATAATACGTTCCAGAGAATATCATTGCCTATTGTTCCCCACCTAAAAGCTGAGCATATTAAAAAATTGCAAAGTTCAACAAAACTAAATTCAATTTTTGCTTGCTGTAACATTATTTGCTATACACAAAGCTGAAACAAGGACTCACAAAGTGGCTAAAAGAGTACAGACTTTTTAAGCTCACCCATTACAAAGTACCATTACAAAGTACACTTAGAACTTACCAAAACTAACTTTATCATTAAAATAGAGAAGTCAAAAAATTAATTTGAACAGAAATTAGAAATATGGTGGTTATAGTGCAAGACAAATGCAGGAGGCAGAAGGCAAATCTAGTCCTAATTCACAATCATTGAACATTTTAGTCTGAAAGGGGCCTCTGGAGCTCATCTAGTCCAAACCCTGTTCAGGGAAAGAGCAGTAAGAACGGTTACTCAAGGACTTGTCTATGTGAGCTGTCATTATCTCCAGGGTCAGAGAACCCAAAACCACTCTATGCAATCTGTTCCAATGTTTAATGATTCTCTTGGTGACTTTACTTTTCCTTCTACCTAGACAGAATTTTCCTTATTGCAACCTGGGACTTTGGTCCCTTGTCTTTTTGCAGCTCTTCCCTGAGGTAGCTGAAGACCTCAACAAAATCCTCCCTTTGCCTTCATCTTAACACTGAACAGCCTCAGCTCCCACAAGCCACGTGCTCCAGTCCCCCAACCACCTTGGTGGCCTCCACTGCACTTGCTCCACTACATACACATCTCTCTTGTACTGGGGAGCCCAAAACTAGACTCAGTACTCCAGATGCAGTCTCGTCAGTGCTGAAGAAGAGAGAACAATTAGCTTTCTGGACATGGTGGCTACACACTTGCCTTCCCACTATAAGGTTGCCATCTTCACTAAAACAGCACGCTCATTTTGGTCACTGACTTACTTCAGCTAGTTCTCAGGCTTCCTCTCTATGAAATCAGCAAAACTCCCAGCTAACAAGGTGGAGGTTTAATCCCTGCCTAAAAAAAAACCAAAACCAAAACCAACCAAACAAAAAAAATTATGTTTCTTTTGACTAGGAAGGCGAACAGGATCAATTTTGATGCGTGAACTAAAAGCTGAGAGATTTAAGCAGTGTGGAGATCTTTCTGCTCCCTCTAAGCCAAGGACAAGCACAGCAAAATGATTCTTCTCCTGTGAGACTGGAAAAATTGGTGGTACCTCATGCCAACCAGAGTGGTTATTCTTCTCCCCCAGATCCAGTCAGTAAAAGCTAACCCAAGCCTAAAATGACCTGGCTTTGCCTCTACCGGTAAATAAACCAGACCATTTTATTTCTCTGGTCAAGATGCCAAAAGGCACAACACAGCTAAAATCTCCTTCTTCCCAAAGCCACACCAGGTTAACAATCTGATGCTTGCACAAAGCCCTGCCCCAGTGAGTTTAGCATTATATACACAGCCATTTAAACTCCGTTTGTGGAATGAATCTAGCCATGCGGAATTGGCACTGTGCTGAGGATGTCAATTCAAATTCATAAATGCTAAAAGCCAAATCAAGATCTGTAAAAACGTCCTTTTCCAAGGAGATCTTATAATTACTTCTCACAAATAGAGCAGATACATTGGGCCTGACTCCTCTCACAACATGAAATCCATGCATTGCAGAGAATCCATACATATTTTCACCTAATTTATAAACTTTGTGCAGGTCTTCTTGGAAAAAACATGCATTGTAGGCAGTGAATCTGATACAAATTGTAGCATACTGCTGAGCTGCAAATTACAGTTTGTTAAATATGATTACAGAGACATTTTATCTCATGAAACTCTATTTGGATCTCATAATTTTGAATTCAAAGATTCTCCCTTATTCTTTCACCTTCATCCATCCTTTTTACTTCTAAAATCAAAATGAGTGTTCGTATTTAGCATAGAAAGAGCAAATAAGGTCAGTATACAAGGAATAAAATAGATGTGCCACATAACTACAGGCTTCAAAGTTCTTGTGTGAATTTCTACAATTTCCTCAGGAAGAAATATAGGAAGATGGATAGATGGATAAATCTATATGAAGCTCTCTCTACATGTATGTATATAGAGATATAAATCTTCATACAGGAAGAAATTAGAGCGTTCACTGCCTGAGATACCTTACTTTTCTTATTTCTATAGGGAGGTTACTGGCTTTTTTTTTTATTTTATACGCATCCACTAGTAAAACCAATCAATGTCTATGTTAACTAACTCAATATAGAAGTTGGGACTTTTTGTTTTTCCATTTCTATCACTTGTATTTCACAAATGGAAGTCACTAGACAGAATGGAATCTCTAGGCATGTAACAGTAAGCAATGATTCAAAGCTTATTTGTAAAGCCCAATCTAACTGATACTTATGAAAGTCTACACATATTACAGTAACCAAAGAACACCCATACCGAGTGAAACCACAGACCTACCTAATCATGTATCCTGTCTCTTGATGATGACTTGCCTAATGAAGATATACAGAAAACCATACAGTGATACAGTATAAAGATACATCCCCAGCCTCCAGTAATTTACATCCTAGAGATTTTCTGAACCTTGTGCAGTGGTCTTTTAGTGTCTTTGATAGATTTTTTTCTTGCCTAAACTATAATTATGATTTTCTGAATCTGTATTGTTTTGGCACCTACAATGTCCTGTGGCAGTATATCTGGCAACTTAAGTATGAATTGTGTGAAGCAGTGATTCAGATGGTTTTATTAAATCTACCATCTCTAAGTTTCATTTGATGACTTCCAGTTCTCTTATTAGCAGAATGCTCCCTTCTGACCTTTTCACTCCACTCCCAATTTTACTGACCTCTGTTTCTCTTCCTCCATTGCTCTCTCTGCTTCTCAGTTCCAATAATGTCTTTTCTAGTAAGACAAATTCTAACATTTAATTCTTAGTGCGCTATTACTTCCCTTTGTTGTCAAATTGTTTACAAAGATACTGAAAAACACAGGCCTTATCACAACCCACCATGAGACTTCAGTAGTGATCTTTTTCAACTAGCAAACAAACCAAAAAATGATCAGTTTGCTACATTTAAATCAGGTATTTTCCGAATTTCCCATGTCAGCATAATTTCTGTGCTGAGGAAACCTGCTAAAAGCTTTCTGAGAATCCAAGTTTTTATTAACTGCGTCGACTTTTCTTGCATATTCATTAATTCTATTTGAATTTCTATCTACAGAAGCATTGTTGACTCTTCACCAGTACATCATATTTATCTCATGTCCATTAGCAATATTCTTTCTACTTATTTGTGAAGTATAGTTCTGTAGTTTTCTAAACACTGTCTAGGACCCCTTTTTAACATCGTATTTGCCACTGTTCCACTGACACCACCAGTTTTATGCAGGCGGTCACAACTTTGTATTAACTGTCCAGCTATTTCATACCTGACTTCAAACCAGAATGCCACCGGGCCTGTGGGATTTGTCTTGTGGATTTGTCCTATACCTTCTTTTACTGACATTCTTCTATAGCTTTTTATCAATGCTCTCTCCTATGAAGGAGCATTCAGAGGAAGTAAGCTCTGATGCACTGTGGCAAAGTCCCCTTCTCACAGAGGTTCTCCATACCTACCCACAGCTGACTTGAAGAGATCTGTCTCAAAGATGAGAGGATGTGAACAACTCCTCTATACCTACTCATTAACCAGGAAAGTCTAATTCTTCCTTACCCTGCTCCATGTCCTTGCTACTACTTCAGCCAAAAGAAACAGCAAGATCACCCCAGTTGCCATTGCTGCAGCCAGAGTGTGAACAAAAGCCAGGAGGAGCAGCACCCATGAGAAAATGAGGAGGAAGAATCTTGACTATACAAAGTTGGAAAACGAGTTACTGATAAACTGCTGTAGCTGGAAGGAAAAAATACGAGTTTCTGGATTTTCTGAAGTTGTTGAATTTCACAGGGAAGATTACAACTGCCAACTGAATTTATTTTTTTTCTTTTTTTTAAGAGAAAACAATTTTCACAGCTGACAGCCGTAAACACCACCAAAAAAAAAGTTCAGATCTTGCCAATGAATGGATGTCACTGTCTTTCCTTTTCTCAAAAGGTAAAAATCACATACAGGAGATAGAAAACTACCTGAAGGAACTGGTGGTTTGGCTATGTACGTGCTACCAAGTTACACTGACAAACTCAATCAGTGAAATAAGGCCGAGGAAACACATCCTGCACAACTTCAACGCCTGCATTTCTGAAGTCTGCTCAACTTTTTCTCCCAACTGAAGCAGATTCTAGCCACATTCTTAGTGGCTAATTTAAAACAGGTGTGAAAGGAACAGGATCAGTCCCCTTATTCCAAAGACAGCCGGGAATAGCAGGCACTGTTGCAGGACACTTTTATCTTATAATTCTGCTTGCTAAATGTTATTTACAACCTCTGTGTTATTTATCACTTTATCTCATTATGTATTGTCTAGAGATGCAATTTTCAAAATGGGGTGGGAACACCTTATTTTAGTGGAATTAGATTTAGCATTTAAAACATTCATATAGCCAATCAAACTTTAATGAACTCTTCTGCAGATACTGTTTATTTTTGGAAAAGTTTTAATAACTTTTCCTGTAATTAAAAATAGCATACAATATCAGAAGCCAGCAGCAATTAAAGGTAATCAAATTTGGGAGATTGTGTAGGAAGTACAAAAAAGATCTGTAGATATTTTGTTAAATGCTTATTATCAGTTGAAGTACTGTTTGCTTCACAAACCAGAACAATGCTTATCATTAAAACACAAGAACATTTCTACTAAGTTCTTTGCCTGATTTTCTTCTTTCATAAAATGCACTCCATGTGAAACAAGTCTTCAAAAACACAAGGCCTAAAAAAACCTACTACTCAGGGTGCCTTTGAGGATATTTAATTAAAATCTAATCCTGCATTCATTAAGGCTCACATAAATTAAGCTGTCATTCATAAGATTTATGGATTCTCATTTGCATATTGCATACAATTCATCAATTACTCAAGTATGAAAGGAGCACATTTCCCTTGGAGCTGCATGCTACCCTGCCAACATTTGAAATGAGGGAAAGAGCAAGACTGTCAGGCATTCACACAAACTTTCTTCCAAATGTCTGCTCCTTGATTAATCTAATTTTCTAGCTATTCCTTACAAGATACAACAACAGCCCTTCTGCAAATTTCTATTATTTCTCCTGTCTTCATCATAAAATCTTCTTGTCTTTTAATAATACTTCATGTCTGACTGATTATTATTTGTTTGCTAATGATATGGCATGAATGTTTTCTTTATATAAATGCATAATGCACACATTGGAGTTAAAATAAAATGATTAGTATTTTCAGGTTTTGTTTTTTTCTGTTTAACATCACTAATTTGCTTAGCTGAGCTTAATAAAAAGCATAAGCAATGAGAAAAAAAATACCAAATTATAAATCTACCATTTAAAACAGCCATCAGTATTAAGTCACAATATTTCTCTTGGAGTGTAATGGTAATGTGCACATAATTAAACCATTAAAATTTAACATTAAAATACAATTAAGAAAAGACAACAAATGTTTTCATGTGAAAAACCAGCTTATTCATAGCCACTGCAGTGTGTACCTGACTGCACTTCTGAAAGTTGTAAGCAAAGCAGTGATACAGTTCAGTTTGGTTTTGTTGCAAGTTTGTTTTTGTTGCACATAAAACGTTCTGTGTTAATTCAATTGTCTTCTCTAGGGAGTTAATCTTAATTTCAGTGACATGACTAAGAAGTAGCAGTCTTTGCTCACCCAGTCTCTGGATACCTTCCAACATGCATGTGATCAGGTGCTGAATTTAAAGGGTAACACTCATTCATGTCTGGGAGTTTCTAAATTAAAGTATATGAATATATCAGCACTTCCTAAAATTATTCTTAAGACTCTCTAAATTTTCTGGCTCATTTTATATTGTTAATGACCTAGTAAAAAAAAAATAGCATAAAAATACCGAATTAAAGTTGCCATTTTCTCCAAGAAATGTTATGTTTAACAAATAAAAGGATGATAAGCCATGAAACAGTAAAAATCCAACATAAAACATTTCTGAACTGCTTAGCAAATACATGTAATGCTCAGTATTGCTACCTCCCAGACGAAGTAACCAGAGTTGGTATTTTTTGTTTTCAAATTTAAAAATATTGGGGCCTTTAAATACATATAATATAAACCAAAGAATTTCAGAACAGATGGTGAGCAAATTAGAAATAAATACTTCAAATATTAGTGATCTAAGGTTTTATTGTTCAAATGTGTTCAGCACCAAGTCTAGCTTAAAAGTCATATGCTGCCTCTTGCCACAGAGGGACTGTTGAACATTTGGACTGGATTACTGAGTGGCAAACAAATATTTTTTCTCTTCTCTCCTCCCCCAAATCTGTTTAAAAATGAAGAGAGATTTCATTCTAAACATAATTGCTAACATAATCCCATGCGAATAAAGTTAACTAACCCTGGAAAAATAAACAGATGACTAACTTTAATCAGAAAAATGAAGTCATCATTATGCTTGGTTTATAAAATAGATTTCCATTGTCAAAGATAACATAATGGGGGGGGGAGGGGGAAGGAAGGGGGCGAGGAGAGGTGGGGGTGGTGTTATTTTGGTTTGTTTGGTTTGAGTTAGCTGCTTTACTGTAGACTCTGTAGGTCCTCCCCTGAATTACTACTGCATTTATTGTCTGTCTTTCTAACTGCTGCATTCTCCAAGTTTCAAATTTCTCAGCATGAGCTGTCTGCTTAATTCTATCCGAGTAGTGTGTAATGAGAAAAGAATTTTCCCTGTCTACAATAATATAGCTTATTTTATTTCCTGAACCCAAACCACCTGTTCATTTTTTTCTATTTAAAGCTTTGTAAGGCAACTGACTGACTACCTCAGTAAGTCTGTGCTGAAATAAAAGGCGGTCACAGAATTAAACTGTGACTTCTTCAAACTCAGTCCAATAAAGAGTCACCTATGGAGCACTATTCTTGCCTCCAGGGTCAGATGAGGTTCACTTCAGAAAATTCTCAACAGATAGTACAAGTGACTTTCTTATTTATGTGAAATCTACTCAAAATATTTCTAAACCTCATTTTTCAAGAGATTTTGAGATAAATGGCAATAAATAACTATACAGCAATAAATGACTATATAATAATAAATTAATATAAAAGCTCTCCTAGTTTGAAACCTTCGTAATTGTTAAAATTAACCATATTAACTTTGTCTAAGTCTGAGAGCATAAATCTGGGACAAATCAACTTATTACAGCTCTTTCATGACCAGTCTACTGCAAGCACCTATCCCGGTGATACTCACCTGAAAAACTACATTCCAAAAAGATACAGAAGAGAAGCAAACATGCCCTGAACCAAATATGACTCTAAACTTAATATTAGACTTTGCCTATCACAATATAATAGATCATGTTTCAAAATCTCTTTGAATTTTTGTATTATATCATCACATACTGAATGTGGGTTGAATCTAATGGAATGGGGCAATGGAATAAAAAGAGAGTTACTTAACATTACTCTGGGCTGTCTGCTTTTCAAACTTCCCCCACTGTATTTCTCAACATGTTCACTTTGTCATTTAAATATACACCTCAGCTTTGGTAAAATTTTTGGATTGAAGAAAAAAACCCATTCAGCTTTTCTTGGATAACTGAGGAACAGGGATCAGCCTATGCACAAAATCAAACCTACCTAATTCCATGATTACAGCAAAGTTTTTTAAAGAATCTATCAGAAATGAGGTTTATGCCTCTGAAGACTTAAGAAAGGGGAGGTGCAACTTCTTATAGTCAGTATGAATCTAGAAAAATAGAAATAAGGAATTTGTAGGAATATCTGGCTTAAACCACAACACATGGCTACAAAAAAAAGTTTGTAAATAAACAGTTATTTTGCCTCTTGTTTCTTCAGCCTACTTAGCTATTAATTTTATCCACCCCTTTCGCTTTCTCTCCCACGTTTCTGTAAATATGAGGGAAGGAGGCCGGGGAGAATAAACACAGCACTAAGTATACGGAAAAGAGGAAATTATTCCTCTTGAACCACCCAGACACACCAAGAAAGAAACATAGATCACCTTTTCATGTTACACGTAAAGGCACTAGACCTACGATATGTAGGCACCTCGACTGTTAACATAAAAAAAACATGCTTTCCCTTTCTCCATTCCTGTTAATTATTTTAAAATCTGTGTAGATATAACACCTTCTTCCTTCCCTTTCATTAGCTCATGAATGTCTGCAAGACAGAAGTTCTGGTCTGATAATACCTGCTGAAGCACAAAACCCCTCCTGTGGATGCCAATCCAGTGCCAGTGAGATTTAAATGCTGGAGCTGGTTCAAACACCTATGAAATTTTCAGATAAAATCTTTATTAAAACAAGTTAGGATTGAAAGTGCATTTCATGGGAGTTCCTGTAACCTCACCAAAACATTATCATTTCCTTGCAAAAACCCTACATGCTTTAAATAATTTAAGAGCTGGAATCTGAGAAACAAGTTGGACTGCTTGGTTATCAATGCCACACACTGCTTTGCTATTTATTTCTGCTACAGTTTACATGTAACACTAATCTGATTCTCAAATTCTCAAAAATATATGCAAAACTAAAAAATTCCTCAGGGATTATGTAATCCTGTTTCCCTTTTGGAGGAATACACTTACACAGGTGCAACTACAGCATATATGAAGTCATTATTCACTAAGTGACCATCTTAATTAAAATTATCACTTGAATAGGTCTCCATGCACCCACATGAACTTAAAATATCTAGAATCCTATATCTCATTAGAACAGACATTTCATCTGTATTTGTTAATTATTCTACGCTATCATAAGTCTGCTGCAAAGCGACATAATTCTCAAGACCTCATTTCATCCAAGTGCTAGACTGTGAAAGAAAACTAAATTATGATCCTAAATTCATGGTGAAAATAAAAAATAATAATAAAAAAAAAAGGCCTTAAACTTCCTTTGTAGCTTAAACAGCACAAGGGTCACTAGATGCATCTTGTACGAGAAGAATATTGGGGTTTTTTTAATGTACTTTGGGGAAGTGCTAAATCATAGGCACTTCCGCCTCAGCCACCTTCCCTATTCTCTCTTCACAGGCATTTTTGCTGTCCTAACACTGCTGGACATTAGCTTTAACTAAATGGAAATACAACAGGAAATCAAAGTACATACTGACATTAATTCTTTGTTATGTATTACTGGTAAACAAGATTCACTCAGTATCACTTATTACTTATAAAATGATGTAGTTTCACAGAAAATTGTCAGGAGATTTAAAACAAGAAAGGAGACAGTGGTAATGAAAGATCATTTTTTTAGTACATAAATGAATTACCTGCTTTACAGTTTATGCCAGTACACATAAACACAGATGATTCTGAACTTAGACCTTAGGTAAGTGGGCTACTGGGATGAATAAAGTTTGCTAATGTGTAAAACTGTCTTTACAGGTGGTTATTTTTGCACAGAACAAGACAATTATATTTGACTTGATTCTTTAAAAAGTCTAATGTCAAATTATGGTGCAACTACTACATGTATGTAGTTCTGATGTTAACATATCACAACTAGATCCTAAGTGAATCACACTAAAGCAATTACTAATAGATTAGGTGAAGTACCAATTAATGTCATAATTAGTAAAATCTGTTTCCCTCCAAAAAAATCTTCTTTATATTGAGATTTTTTTTCCTGTCACAGGTACTATTTAAACTCACCCAAGGCCTTGCAGCTGCAGAAATGGTAAACTGTATTAAATCAGCAATGAAATGAATGCTGCTGCATGTCCCTTCACAACACATGCGCACATGCAGTTGCCATGTATGTGCATTTATGCAACCTGATATCATAAACTCTCTCTGAGGAAGCACATTATATGCTTATCATTACTGCTAAAATAACAAGCTTTAAGCAGAATCCATGGAAATATCGAAAACTGTTAGAAAGACAAATTACCTCCTCCTCTGCCTTCTTAAAACCACATCAGTTAAACACACTGTGGACAAACTTTGGTACCAATGACTCATATGAGGCACAAGAAGCTTAGAGCAATAGCTGTAATCAGTTCATTTTTATACTGAACTTCCAGACAGCTTTCCCTCTTCTGTTATTTCAAACATTCAAAAGTTAGCTTTGGGGTATTGATGACTGCTTGAATTTTAAAATGGATATATATATATACATCCTCTGTAGAGAAAACTTCTTTGTCAGGTGACAGTCCAACATAATACGCTATAGAGTGCCAAAGGTTTCATCACACCCACCTATGGAATGTCAACAATTACCACGCTCTCCAAGCGGAAGCTGCTTATCTCTGGAGAAGTCTTAACAAGCAAAGACAGCAAGAAACAGAAGGGATCCAAAAAGTCCCAAAGAGCATTAAGCTGTATCCTTTTAGGCCACAAATGTGTCTTACAAAGTACAGACATATGAACCACTTAAACCTCTGAATTCTATATGCATGAGTCAGAACTGAGCAAAGCAACAGCAACCACCCAAAGCGACAGTTCCAAATATTTGGATTAATTTAGTTACAAGGAACTGAACGAGATCTACAGTGCCGTTATTAAACCGAATTCCCTATAGGGACTTCAAACATAGCACAACATATAGCGCACAAGAAAAGCAATTTCATAAAAGTAGTACCTCAGACATAACATTTTGAAAAATATGCTGCGAGCAAAAACTAGTACAGAGATCCTCCATTCACCACCTTGAATTTTTCTGTTCATCTGTGTATCCCCCTCAAAGTCGCAGATTGACAGACATTCCACTATTGGCATTTCTCTCAAGTATCTCTTCAATCACAGCTTCAAACCTCTCTTTGTTAAGTCAATCAACTTGCAGAACCATTAATGCTAACGGTTAGAAAGGTCATTTTCAATTCTAGTTTCTATACGTTAAAGAATAATGTCACTTAAGGAGCAATTCATAATTTCCCCAATACTTACAGTTTCAGAAACAGCCAAAATACCATATTACATAGTAGAAGAGATAGCATCATAGTAGAGATTCATATTTTCTTAGCGGTAGTGACACACATGACTTCAGTCAAAGAAAACCACTGAACAGAACTTACCAAAAGCATTCAACAACAGCACAGCTCATGCCTGTGAACTTTGAGGACTTGGTTGTAATGCATGCCATGGTTTTTTGGGGGGGTTGGGGGTTTTTTTTGGGGGGGGAGGGGGGTTGGTTTTAGCTTAAAGCACTGAATGCTGTACTTGCACTGTATTTTTCATTAATTCATAGAGTACGAGGAAGGAGCAGTAGGGTCAAGCTCTAATTCTTCCCACAAGCTGTACAGAAGGGAAGAACACTTGCAGACAACAGGAACGTAAGACTCTGCCACAAAACAGATTTACTTGAAGGGAAGCATTAGTGGTGGCACTGAGATGTTAAGACTCTGATCATCTCTGGCTGAGGTAAGTTAAGGTGTTCATAATTTTCAACCTCCTTCAACCATATGACATAGTCTTCCTTTCCCTCAGCATAGTTTAGAAGAGGGAACATATAACCATTTGTATGCTTAAACATACATCTTCTACCCTCTCTGGTTATTTCAGTTATTCTTACAACTAATAGCGTTTTGACTCTCAGGTTCCTCCTGAAGTAGTCTTGCTGCCTCCTGCTCTAAGACTGGAGAGCATTTCAAAGCTGTAGTGAGTCCCTTGGTGAAAAACAAGTATATATACATATATATCACCGATCACAGAGATTTCATCAATACAGCTTACGTAAAACTTCTTCTCTTTGTCTAAGATAATCCACCATGAAATAAAATTCCAGTTACCTACTGAAACACCACTTCTGTAAAAAAACCCTTCAGTTCTTCAGATACTGCTTTTCTAAATGAATTATTCTGAACGAAAAAAGAATGTCTGCAATTTCAAGTAATGAAATGAGGAAGGAACAAGTTTTGTGATTGAGAGTCAGAAGGAGACACATAGCAATAAAAATTGCTTAAATCAAAATATGCCAGAAAACTATCTACCAGTTGAACCACTGACACATAAAACCCTTCCATTTAAAAAAAAATTTAAAAAAAAACCATTAAAAAAACATTTTTAAAAGTTTTTGGTTTTCAAAGAGATTAGGTGTTTTGACAGTGGTTTAGAATACAAAAGTAAAATTTAACATGGATAATGTTTCAAATATTATTAAAAAGTCTGACTTCACATTTTCCATGTACAAAAAAAGAGCATACTTTTTAATAAACATATAGTATACAATTCATTCAGAGACAGGTCAACAAAAAGACCTCTTATGTTCCCCACATGTAGACACTTAAAATGCAGATGTTGCTGTTTTAGTTTGTCACTGTGATCTTTTTGTTAATCCATGTTGAGAATTAAGCACTTCTATGTCACAATTCACTTGACAAATTTTCTATGCCTACCTGAGGATTATATTAATTGCTCTGTAGAATTTTTTTCTGCTAACTATATCCAGAGTGTAGATGATGAGCTCAGACACAGACATTTACACTATACATATACACTACATTCCATCTTTAAAAAGATTAAGCAAGCTCAGTAGCACCTCTGCTCACTAAAAAATTAATTCATTGATTGCACTTTATCCTAAAGTTAAGGGGGAGCCTAAAGTGGTGGAATGTGTACTCTGAGCTGCTTTGCCTTGCAGAGAGTAGCCTCTCAGTCTTAAAAATTACTAATTCTTCTGAGGTGACAAAGTTCCTGGACTAAGTACCATTCCATTATGCTTTTCATTTAAACCACCTTTGAATGCGTTCCAACTCAAATGGAGGAGATGGGGAAAAAAACTCCTGCATGTTAAATTAAAACAAATTTTTTTTTTTTTCTTTTTTAAATCAACCTCCAGCTTTTCAAAAGGGCAACAAGATCAATTTATATACAATGAGTATAAATAGCTCCAGGAGAGCTCAGTGAAACATACAGAGAATACAATAAAAAGGTAAGCAAGTTTATCAGCATATTTAAAGTTATCTGCATCTCTTTGTATCATTTGTACACCAGGAAAATATGCAACCTTCATCTCAAAAGCCTGGTGTACCTTTACATCTCAGAGAAAATAAGGCAGACACTGTTCTATTTTTTCACACATGGCTGCCAGTAGATCCTGCTCTTGGGAAGTTTAACATCATCTATGTTTCTGTCAGACATGATCAGTTATGCACAGATGTAGACATGCACTCCTCTTTTCTCTTGTGATTTTTTTTCCCTTTATTTCATGTGTTTTGACTTGCAGTCATGAAATGTGATACAGAAAAAAAGTTTTTAACATATATTGATTTGGAGCCATATTATATGAAAATTATCTCTATTTTCAGGTAATGCTCATGTATTTTAATATTTTTCATAAATTAACATAATTCAGAGTGTATCTGAAAATGAATAATTTACAAAGTAATGTGATTAAGAGATAAACCAGACAGATGAACGCAGATACAGTAACAACTGCAAAACAGCTTGTAACATGGGACAACTCATGGAATGTCTGATCTTGTAACTTGTTTACAGGCCTAAAAAAACTTCAAATCATTTCGAAAAAATATGTCAGAAAAAGAAAAATAAAACAGGAAAAAATCAAACTGTTTATAGGAGTACATGAAAGGGTGAAGCTAATGTCAAGTTTTGAAGTCTCTTAAAGCATCATATGCAGAGCTTCCAGCTAACAAAACTGCAAAAATTTCAGGGTTGAGTTAGTTTACCAAACATTACTCTAAATTAATTGTCTCTGTGGCTTTTACAGATTCCAGTAAACAATTCAATTTGGCTAAACTTGATTTACTTTTGACCCAAAATAAAAAGATCTACAAAACATAAAACAAGAATTGGAACTAGACATTCTTAAGCATAGGTCATTTCAGTACTTACAAAGTAGTCTCTGTAAAAATACACAATAGAGAAAAAAATTAATTAAAGAAAAAAATCACATTCCAGTAAACAAAACTATGATTTTCATAGCGTAAGTCCCATACCAAAACACAGGGATAGGTTTTTTCAGCTACATGTCCAGTCATCATACATCTTAAGGCTGTCTGAGGACAGACTGTCTATTAATCTCTGTTGAAGTCTCAGAAGCATGCATTCAGGCCTTCACCTTTTTAAGTAGATCCATTCTTTATTAGCCAACATGGTAGGCCAGGTTCTTTCTAGTAATGACTGGTCATGCCTGCCTACAAAACATAGAATCACAGAATCATAGAATAGTTAGGGTTGGAAAGGACCTTAAGATCATCTAACTCCAATCCCCTGGCCATGGGCAGGGACAGCTCACACTAAACCATATCACCCAAGGCTCTGTCCAACTTGGCCTTGAACACCACCAGGGATGAAGCACTCACAACCTCCCTGGGCAACCCATTCCAGTGCCTCACCACCCTTACAGTGAAGAACTTCTTCCTTATATCCAATCTAAACTTTCCCTGTTTAAGTTTTAACCCGTTACTCCTTGTCCAGTCGCTACAGTCCCTAACGAATAGTCCCTCCCCAGCATCCTTATAGCCCCCCTTCAGATACTGACCCAACATGGAAAGCTTTGTCACTTTGCTTAGTAAATTAACAATTACTGACTTCCATCAATGTTTCTGTTTCATGAGTATTGAAGTTATTTGTGATATCCCTTAGCAAGTACTGAAGAGTAAGCATGCAGTGTAACTCAACTGAAAATACTAGATCTGCGTAAAAGAATGCATATAATGTCAAAATCGCGGCCATAGTTGATAAAAATGGAGTGTGCACATAACAAAGGTGACAAAACAGTAATGGCTTTTTTCAAAATTATCACCTTTTTAAAAATTTATTCCTTCCTATGCTGTCAGATCTGAAAGGTCAGCCTGCATTCTAGTAAGTGAGGAAAAGATATGTATTCAGCAGTAAAATATAAAGTTATTAGTTTTAAAGGTAAGTAAACAAAGAATGAAAAGTATCATTTTGGAAAGAGGAAATGTCAGAGTGGAGAGAAACTAATAGCAGAGTTCAACAGGAATCAGTTTTCGGATTAGTCTTGTTTAATAATTTAACTAATGTTCAACACACATGCTGATGACACAAAGTTGGAAGAGAACTGAACATCACACTAAAAGAACTGGATGGTCTTGAGGAAAGATGGAGAATTATAATGGAGCAAAGCACAAGGTCACTCACTGAGGGACTATAAATAAGAGCAGCTGATGTAAGCCAAGAACTCATAAATTGGGAATAACCAAGCAGAAGAAATATCTGGGCTTATTAGCTGATCCCTGGATCATTATGAACCATCAATGTGACACATCGATGAAACACAAATACCATTCTTTAGCATACCAAGCAATATACTTACGGTATATCACAAACTATGACTGACATATAAGGCATCAGTGGGGTATTTTGCCCGAATAACCTTAGTCAACCATCTTCAGAGAAACAGATTCATAGAGAAATAGGTCTAGCGAAGGGTCACAAGTGTGATCTTTAAGGCCCCTTCCAACCCAAACTATTCTATGACATGACCCTGTGATTCTAAATAGTTTCAAGACTAAAAGTTACAAAGCATTACTTCTTCCAGTCATACAATTTCCCATTACAAAATTGTATTTTGCGTAAATTCTAACATAGCTTCATAAAATCGTATTTGATAGGTGACAACATCACACTATAAACATTTCAAAGAACTCCAAGACATTAAACCTTTAAAACGTCAACAGTTTAAGGTATCATAGCCTTGCACCAGTGATCCAAAGAGCATACATCACTGTAACTCCTGGGGATTTTTTTGCCTTTTACTGGTAGAAAATACTTTTCTTGATATTAACTCTTTAATATAAATACTGAAATCCTTCAGAAGTCCATAATGTTTTAAATTGTGGTGAGTAACGCTGAACTAATAATAATGTGTTTTATTTACTGAAGTCTTTTGTTTTAAACAGAAAAAGATTAAATTTTGATTTTAGAAGACTTTCCTGTTAACTTCAGAGTTCAAGTCAAAATCTAACTGAAGATTCCATAATTGCTTAAATAGCAGCTACTTTTACAATTGTCCTTAATTAGGTCCCAATTTAGCAAATCACTTGGCCATATGCTGAGGTCCCACCGGATTTAAGAATGTGCATAGAGTTGTGCACATGCATCAGAGCTTAGCTGAATTGGGCTTTAAGACTCTACATTTTTAATTATTTTTAATTTCTGGAACTGCTGTAGCCTTTTGAATTGTCTTACGTTTCTCCTGGGTTCTTGGGGATTTCAGCTATGATTGCTTCTCACTATTACACACAGGCAACAATTTATTTTTTTTTTTAGATTGTAAGTGCCAAGGTTTGACCTGAGACCGAAAGAAGAATTCCAGAATAATTAAAAAAATAAAATCAACTGAGAGGCAGATGGAACTAAATGTAGTGACACAAAACACTTTAAAATAAGACAGGCAGCTCCTTCAACTAACAGGAACCTCCAACAGACTGGACAGACTCATTACCTTAGAAAACTAAATAACAAACATTTTCTGGTTACCAACTAAATTTTATTTCAACTTTTCAAGCAATTTTGGTTCTCTGCAAAACTCTTAACATTTATAGAGCAGAAACTCTGAAACTTTTATATGGCATAGGAAAGTTTTTCCCCCCAAGGAGCATGTTCACTTCTCCCTTCTGTGCAGCTCCAATTGCACATATATTTGCCTAGTGACACTTATCCCCCGTGCTGAGACAAAAACAGTCCTTTGGGTCTTGTGGGGCCTGTAGTGACAGGTCTTTCTCATCTGGACATCTCATCTTGGCAGTATTAACAAACCCTGCATTCAAAAGCCATACTCCCAAATCAGTACAGTAAACCGATTTGAAAAAACAGAAAAAAGCAATGTATTTGGAGTCTTTCCGTTCACCCCTGAGTGTTAAATGATTCACTGCGCACTCAGTTCATGCTTGCAAGTTCACTTAGGCAGGGGACAGGGATGGGGAGGGAGAATTGTATTTTTATATGAAAAACCCCTTCCATAACCCCTGCACTGAAGAAGATGGCTGTCAAAACCATACTGCGGCATTCATTACGTGAACAGAGAGAGCAGATAACATTGACCTTACACAGTTCTTAGCATCCCTCTTCTAAAGCAGTGTGGAGGAACTACAGAAGACGCGAAAAACAACAACCAGAATTCAGACACACCTGAATGAGGCCAGACAAGAGGTCACAAAATCATGAGTAAGGTGGAAAGCATTACAAAGGCACTATCTTACTCTTTGATAATTTTTCACAAGAACTTGAGAATACCTATTGAAAACATCAGGCAACAGGTTTGGAACAAATTAAGGATTTTTTTTTTTCCATCACCACCAGGATGCTTTGACAGTCAAACTCTTAACTCTGCTCAGAAAGAGATTAGACAATTTAAATCCCACTAAGAAGGAGGGCCATGATACAATTCAGACCTGGAAATTTGTAAATCATTGATTGCTTGAATACAGCGTGTGCTAACGTAGAAGGATCTGTATCCTAAGCAGACTCTGCTGGCAAATACTGCAGAAAGGGTAATGGATTAGATAAATCTCTGTCCTTCCTTTTATGAGACGATAATGGAAATCAGGAAGGAGCTGCTCTTGCAAAAACTTGGTTTTCCAATCCAAAAATGCTTGATTTCCATCCAACAGAAATGCTGGCTTTTTAATTCAGGGAAGTTTTCTCTGTGAGTGTGTGAGGCACTATAAGAACACAGGGAAACAGATTTACTAAGTTTACCAGGCATGCATATTTCTAGATTTAGCTTGTGCACAAGGTTAATCTGTACTGTTCCATATTTTAATTTTATATTAGCATCTGTTAATTTGATGAATGAGTTAAAGGCTTTTTATTAACATTTTTAAGCAGAAGCTCTCATGTAGCTGTATGTACTTCCTAAATATATAAATGAAAATGAATAAACACTGTTAAACAAGCAGTTCTTTTCTTTTTTTCCACACAAAAGTTGAATGCACTGGTGCTGCCTGTTCTAAAACCAAGACCAGTATTTCAAAGCAAGATATCAAAAATTATATGATGGTACATATAATGGCACAAAATTAAAATGCTGATACTTTGGCCTATATAAACAGGGAATTTTCTCCATCAAAAGCAGACAGGAAGAAAACAGTCCTTCTTACCGCATCACATGGAAATGTGATTTTTATCCACTAGCATCACAGTATATTAAAATGGTCTAACATATGTATGTAGAATAATAATGTGTAGAAAAATTAAGAATAAAGTGCTTACTTTTTAATAGGAACTGGACTATGCTATTCTTTATGTCTGTCAAAATAATAATAATAAAAAAAAAAACCTAGGGAAAAAAAACCCTCCAAACAAAAAAAAAAAAACACAACACCAAAACACCACCAAACCAAAAAAAAACAAAAAACAAACAAAGAAACAAAAAAACTCATGGAAAAATAAAATAAAACCATATCCTGTTACTGTCAGGTACTTTTGAGATTGACAAAAGAGACCATAATAACACCAGCTGTCATATTCTATTATCTAACTATGCATTTCTGAAACTATTAAGTGTTACATTATCTGTGTTTCAGCATCATCATGTTCCAGTATGTCACACAGACTAGCTCCTTGCAGAAACTGTTTGTGTGGAAATGTTGCATAATACAAAACAAAGTCATAACTATGTTTCTAAAATATCTGTGTTTTTTCAAGACAGACTTTCCACTGTCGTTATAAACTGGGTTCAAAAATGTCTTTCATTGAACTTCCAGAATTGTACTGGCAGTAAGCATGTCATTACCAATACTCAAAGGGGTTAAAAGAGAGTAGAACTGGATCAAATTAATTTCTGGTATTTCTTCCCTAAATAAATAAATAACAAACAAATAAATAACTCAACAGGGAGGGGGGGAGGAGGGTGGCAGACAATAGAGGGTTTTTTCCATAAAGTTAATTTCAGAGAAAGATTTCTTTTTTTTTTTTTTTTTTAAGAGACATTTCACTAAAAAGTTGTAACTGTTCAGGTATCACTCTGCATTTTTAAAAATGGGTGACGCTTATGCCTAGATCTTAAAGAGATATCTTAAAATTCGGAACACAGCTGATCCTCTACCAGATCAGTGATAGGTTTTTTCATTGATCATAACAAAACACCCATTCAATTCATTTGTCTTCTGTTGCAGCCTAAGGCAACTGCTCACTTCACTGACATCAGGCTTGGCATCATTACTAAAAAAAACATATGGATAGATTTTAGTTTTGTTTTATTTTCTAAAATGTAAGTCATCCAAAACTGGGGTGGAGCGGGGGTGCAGGGACATAAAAGAAACATACTTTCAGAAAAACAAAGCAAGTATTTATTTCACTTTGACTTCCATAAATGCTTGTCTATGTGAGTTGTATCTATACTGGCAATCAAAATTAGACCACAAAATAGCATAATGGACATGGATTTTATTACTTTAATTTGATCATAGATCCAATAATGAAGGGAAGGCAGATAAAATTGACTAACTTAATATTTATGGGAACTTGAACTACTGAAGAGATTAGTACTTTTACCCAGTTAAGCTTCCAACTGTCAGCTGTCATTACAGGACCTGCCAAAAAAAGCAAATGATACCAATGTTGAACTTGTAACATGAGCGCTGGACCCTTTTAGTGAGAAACAAAACATGCAAGTTAAATCGGGAAAATGCATTGCTTCCTGGCTTTACATTAAGGACAAATCAATGTCCTGGTCCAGCCACAATAAATTAACTTTTGCCAGAATAGATCATCTTGGTTTTCTCTATATGAAATGTCAGTAGAAGGTATTGACAAATGTCAGTGGAAAGCAAAAAGACTCACTCGGTTGAAATTCTTTAAAGAATCCCAAAACCATACAGAATTTGGGCACTCTCCACAGCCCTCACAGGTCATACCCCAAAAAAATCATGGTTCTCTCAACTTAATAAGATTGGCAACATTCACAGTCAGCAGACAAAGGGAAAAAATCTCTCTAATGATA